>NC_091299.1:12504011-12516511 GCF_038502225.1 Cherax quadricarinatus | reverse complement strand
CACAGTAAACAGGTGTTATCACAATATGCAGACCAGCCACGGTGAAAAAAATAGCAAAATTCTAAGTGATTTCGTGACTTCTCACATTATCACGGAACTATAAAAATAAAAGGTTAACAGGAAGGCATTAAATAAGGACGAGACCACCTCGTTGCCTCCCCCTCCAAAACATCTGACTTTTTTATGATGATATAGGTAGGTAGTCGGTGATCCGTGAAACACAGCTTATATGTTACCCAAAAATTTGTCTAATGTACCTTAAATTCTTCCCAGATTTTATTAATTATAATGAATCCAGTTTATATAAACCAAAAGAAATATTCAAATTATCCACTATGTGGATAAGTGTGAGGTCTTTGGTAATGAAAAAAAACCTCGAAGCTATAAACTAGGTGAAGTAGAGTTTGATCATACAGAATGTGAAAAAGTCTTGGGAGTAATGGTAAGCAAAAATCTAAAGCCAAGACAACAGTGCCTAACAGATTACTAGGAGTCATTTCAAGAAGTATAAGTAATAGAAGTCCAGAAGTTATTATACAGCTCTATACATCACTAGTGAGGCCACATTTAGATTATGCTGCTCAGTTTTGGATATAGACTCATTGGAGAACATACAGAGAAGGATGACTAAAATGATTTACTGTATAAGGAATCTTCTCAATGAAGATAGACTTAGAGTTTTGAATCTCCACTCTCTGGAGAGATGTAGAATGAGGAGAGATATCATTGAGGTGTATAAGTAGATGATGGGGATAAACAAAGGTGATATTAATAAAGTACTGAGGGTGTCAAACCAGGTAAGAACCAGAAATAATGGATTTAAGCTAGATAAATATAAATTTAGAAAGGACATAGGTAAGTACAGGTTTTCAAACAGAGTTGTGGATGTGTGGAACGGTCTTCCGAGTAGGGTGATCGAGGCTAGGACGTTGGGCAGCTTTAAAACGAGATTGGACAATTATATGAGTGGGAGGGGCTGGGTTTGATTGGTGTCGTGGGTACGGGAGTAAATTCTTGGGTAGTTTAGGGTAGGGGTGGTTTTGATAAGGACCTGCCTTGTATGGTCCAGTAGGCCTTCTGCAGTGTTCCTCCATTCTTATGTTCTTATGTTGTACTACAGAATCTCTCCTACAGAACATCAAAAAAATTGAAGACATGGGAGAGATGTGCAACATCTGATTATCTTTCTTGTAGACGTTTCGCCAACCAGTGGTTTGATCAATACAGATTCTAAGACATAATTAGAAGACAGTAGAACTATATACAAAAGATGAGGTAATCAGTCCCTCAGCCTAGGAGTTGATGTGGAGAGCATCGTGGTTGTAGAGAATCTGGAACAAATTCAAGGAGACTGGCGCTGAACCATATAAATTGTATATCCTAAATGTTACTCACAATTATATCACACAAATGTTAAACCTAACTTTGTTATTTTTTTTTTAAATACACTACCTAACAGAATACTCCATTCTACTGAATGAACAGCAATCCATGCAACCATATGACCTGTCTTTGTAATACTCATTTGTATTTTATAGTTATCTGTTTACAATAATGTCTTATCACTGATAAGTGGCTTTAGCATGCTGCTCTTACCTGTATTTTTTTTTGTACCTCTGTATGAATGCTAAAATTTATAAATAAATAAATAAAATAAATGGTAAAAAAAAAAAAAAAAAAAAAAAATGTAGGCGTCAGTGGATAGGGACGTGTAGCAGACGAGGGCATAATCACTAGTAGGCGGGATTCCTCAGTGGAAGTAGGTCCTACCCAAGGGCTGGCATGCAAGACACAATGAAGTCAAAATCATAAAGAGAAGCCTTGCTACAGCTGGATGCCCAACTGAGAGAGAACCCCGATCACTCGCAGTCAACAATACTCACAACCCAGCAAACCGCCCCGACGGGATCACCATCTATCCTTGGAAGAATGGCAAGCTCTTACCATGAGTCTATACCTGCTTGTCGACGCTGGCTGACACCTACATCCATCACAGTGTTGGTCGACAGGGAGGAGCTGCTGATCACAAGGAGGAGTACAAGATCAGAAAGTACAGAGAATAAGCCAGCAGTATCAATTTGTCCCAGTGGTATCAGAGACGTTGGGATCATTGGGAAAACATGCCACATGCTTCCTTAAAGAACTGGGTTCCAGATTCATCGACACCACCAGGGACCCAAGGGCAGCCACTTTCATGTTCCAGCGCCTCAGTGTGGCCGTCCAGAGGGGAAATGTTTGCTGCATCCTTGGCTCGCATCCGGCTTCGGAGGAGCTGGAGGAGTCATAATCTTTGATATATTGTACCAATGCATACATGTTTGTATTTTTATGTCAGTATATTCTGTCTATAAAATAAAGTTAAATAAAGTTCACAATGAATATAGAATATAGGGGACTCTCATTCTCTTCTCTGAGAATGAGGGTCCCCAGTACAATTCTAGAGGTGGTATCTTTTAATGTATATATATATATATATATATATATATATATATATATATATATATATATATATGTCGTGCCGAATATGTAAAACTGGTCAATTAGCAAGAACTCATTTAAAATTAAGTCCTTTCTGAAATTTTCTCTTTTACGTTTAAAGATATATTTTTTCATTAATGTTAATGTAAAAGTTTTTACTTTTGCACTAAAAGAATCTTAGAAAACTTACCTAACCTTATTATAACAAGAGCAATTTATTTTAGCCTAAACCAACTAAATATATTTTAAATACGTTTACAATAATTTAGTACTAAACAAACACAATCAAATATAATTTTTTCGTTTGGTTCAGAATTATTTTGGCGAAATTATTGCATACACAAATTTTCACTTGTCTTATATGGCAAGATGAGCGTTGCTATTTAAGCCAAGATGGCAAGTTCTGCCTATTCGGCACGACATATATATATATATATATATATATATATATATATATATATATATATATATATATATATATATATATATATATATATATATATATATATATATATATATATATATATATATATATATATATATATATATATATATTCATTATTGTAACCATGAACGAGTGGTATTGAATCAATGACAACACTGCTAGTAGCCGAGTACTCAAACCCATGTCGTTTGGCCTGCCTCATGGTAAGCAAAAATCACATGGTGCTCTAACCCACAGGGCCACGCAATCTTGCAAGAGCCAAGCACCCAGCAGAGCTAGGTATTTTACCTTGATCCGAGGACAAATGGTGTGGGTGCCTCAGAGCTAATTTCATTCTAATCCCCGTTTGGTGTGGTTAAATAATATAAAATACTGCTCGTGAAGGCTAGTACACCAAACGGGATTTAGAATTAAATTACCTCAGAGGCACGCACACCACCGTAAGTCCTCGGATCAATGTAAAACACCTAGCTCTGCTGGGTGCTTGATTCCTATAGGATTCCATGGTCCTGTGGGTTGGAGCATCATGTGATTTTCACTCACCATGAGGCGGGCCAAAATGACATGGGTTCGAATCCTCGGCTAGTCGTAGTGTTGTTAGAGACTCAGTACCACTCGTTCGTGGATACAATAATATAATACGTTGCTCGTGAAGGCTAGTACACCAAACGGGGATTAGAATGAAATTAGCTCAGAGGCACCCACACTACCGTATGTCCTTGGCTCAGAGTAAAACACCTAGCTCTGCTGGGTGCTTGATTCTTGTAGGATTGCGTGGTCCTGTGGGTTAGAGCATCATGTGATGTTCGCTCACCATGAGGCGGGCCAAAACGACATGGGTTCGAATCCTCGGCTATTCGCAGTGTAGTTATGTATATATATATATATATATATATATATATATATATATATATATATATATATATATATATATATATATATATATATATATATATATATATATGCAAAAAAAAAAAAAAAATGTGAAAGAATAGAGAAATTCCAAGTGTTCCTTGATAGTGTGAGTAGTCACGAAAGCCCTTGGAATTTCTCTATTCTTCCACAGTGGAAGAATGTATATATATATATGCTTGTACATGTATGTGTAGTGTGACCTAAGTGTAAGTAGAAGTAGCAAGACGTACCTGAAACCTTGTATGTTTATGAGACAGAAAAAAAAGGACACCAGCATTCCTACCATCATGTAAAACAATTACAGGTTTTCGTCTTACACTCACTTGGCAGGACGGTAGTACCTCCCTGGGCGGTTGCTGTCTACCAACCTACTACCTAGAATATGTATACATACATATATATATATATATATATATATATATATATATATATATATATATATATATATATATATATATATATATATATATATATATATATATATATATATATATATATATATATGTGTGTGTGTGTGTGTGTGTGTGTGTGTGTGTGTGTGTGTATAATATAGGGAGGTACCACCTCTAGAACTGTCCTAGGGACCCTCATCCTCAGATAAAAGAATAAACTTGCTTCAGGAAAAACTCAAGGTTCTCCCTGAAGCTGTTTGAGAATTTTCTCCTACCAGCCCCTATATTTCAAGTATGTTTTATTTAAAGACAAAATACATTGGCAAAACATTCACAAAAATACAACAGAAAGTAAAACAACATAGGTAACTCAGAGCTACATCTCGAATACTTCGTCCAGCTCCCCTGCGGTTGGCCGCGTGCCCAGAAAGCTACAGGCATTTCCTCTCTGGATCGCAACACTGAGTCTCTGAAAGAGGAAGCTAGTCGCCCTGTGGTCCTTGGTTTCTATGATGAGCTTTTCACCCAGCTCTTTGAGGAACTTTAGAGCACACTTGACCCATGCTCCAAGGGTCTTCGATCCTATTGGGATGAAGTTATAGCATGGGGGAAGGTCTTCATATTTGCGGATCTTCTGGGTCTCCCTGTGGCTGGCAGCTCCACCCCCTTCCACTACGGAGTATGGCAAGTAGGTGTCTGCCAATGTGGTGGCACAGGTGTAGTCCCAGGCAATCTGCTTTCCATCCTTCCAGGGTAGCATAGTGGCTCCATCAGGACGCTTTTGACTTCCGTCAGACCTCTGTACTTAGGGTTCCCGTTGAGCTGGGCAACGGGCTGTGGCGAGGCTTCTCTTAACGATGTCACTGACCTCCTCATGTCTGACATACTTCCCTTCTGCTGTGTGACACACGAGACCATGAAGTCCGAACTGATCGATATATATGCATATATATATATATATATATATATATATATATATATATATATATATATATATATATATATATATATATATATATATATATATATATATATATATATATACATACATATATATATATATATATATATATATATATATATATATATATATATATATATATATATATATATATATATATATTTATATATATATATATATATATCGGTGTTGCCCTTCGACTTGCCGCCCCTATTCTCGCCGAACACAGGTGCACAGGTGTATTTGTGGCAGTGAAGCAGCAGACCGATTCAGGTACCATGGTCTTGTGTGCCGTAAATCCGAGGGAAAGATTACAAGACATGAGGAGGTTAATAACATTATCAAGAGGAGCCTCACAGCAGCCGGATGCCCAGCAGTAAGAGAGCCACCCCAGCTATGCAGATCTGATGGCAACCAGAAGCGTCCAGATGGTATCACCCTTCAAGCCTGGATAGACGGGAAGCAGGTGGTGTGAGAATATACATGCGCATCTACCTTGGCTGATACCTGTCTCAAATACACCAGGGAGGAAGGAGGAGCAGCTGCCAGCTTCAGGGAGTCCCAAAAGTCTAGAAAATGTGGAGAACTTACCCATCACTATGTATTTGTTCCCATAGGCTCAGAGACCCTTGGCTCATGGGGAAATAATGCATCTAAATACCTTAAGGAGCTGGGAAAAAGACTCATCAGGTTAACTAGGGATCCCAGGGCAGCTAGTTTTCTGTTCCAGCGGCTCAGTGCGGCTGTTCAAGGGGTAATGCCTGCTGTATTTTGGGCACACGCCCCAACTCTGAGGAGCTGGATGAGATTTTCGCCTTAGAATCGGTGATACACACGTAACAACATGTACCGTGTATGCCATCTTTATATCAATAATGTATCTCTTAAATCTTCTGTACCATATTATGTAATAAAATATTCCTGTTGGTAAAAAAAAAGAATGAAAAGATGGGGTGGTAGGGGAAGTGGAATATTCAAACGGCTTCAGGAAGAAATCTAAATATTTTTCCTTGAAGCCTTTTAATCCAATTCTCCGAAGCTATGGGTCCCACAATTTACACCAGAGGTGGTCCCCATCTTATATATATATATATATATATATATATATATATATATATATATATATATATATATATATATATATATATATATATATATATATATATATATATATAAACAAATAACCCGCACATAAAAGAGAGAAGCTTACGACGACGTTTCGGTCCAACTTGGACCATTGACAAAGTCACACTAACCAGAAGTGGAGCAGGACGGCTATATATAGGCAGGAAGAGGTGGTGGTAGTAGTAGTAGTAGTAGTAGTAGTAGTAGTAGTACAAGAATGGTATGTAATACCGACAAGATGAAATTAAGACACATGCGCAACACCCGGCATCCCTATCGTAGACGTTTCGCCATCCACCCAGAGGAGAAAAGGAAAGAGGAAAGGGGAAGAGGGAGAAGAAAAAGAAAAAAGAAAAAAGAAAAAATGAGGAGTCAGGTTAAGTCACGGGTGTAAAATGCTCCAAACTTCAGAACACCCGTGACTTAACCTGACTCCTCATTTTTTCTTTTTTCTTTTTTCTTTTTCTTCTCCCTCTTCCCCTTTCCTCTTTCCTTTTCTCCTCTGGGTTGTCTTTCTCTCTTCTGTCTCGTGTTTCTGTTCCTTCTTCATTTATTTCACCACTTCCCCTTTCACGCACCTCTGTGCGCTTGCTCTCACTCAGTGGGCACCTAGCTCTCTTGCAGTGCTCCCCTTCCTTTGTATTTGACTGGCTCGTCCTCCTTATTTCCCACTTCTACCACTACCACTACTACTACTACAACTACTGATGAAATTAAGACACATGTACGGCGTCTGGTTGTCTTTGTTGTGGACGTTTCGCCATCCAGCCAGCCACTGGACCGAAACGTCTACGATAGGGATGCCCGGGTGTTGCGCATGTGTCTTAATTTCATCTTGTCGGTATTACATACCATTCTTGTACTACTACTACTACTACTACTACTACTACTACTACTACCACCACCACCTCTTCCTGCCTATATATAGCCGTCCTGCTCCACTTCTGGTTAGTGTGACTTTGTCACTGGTCCAAGTCGGACCGAAACGTCGTCGTAAGTTTCTCTCTTTTATGTGCGGGTTATTTGTGTATCGTTCCAGTCACGGTATTGTGCCTTTTTTGTTATATATATATATATATATATATATATATATATATATATATATATATATATATATATATATATATATATATATATGTATGTATATGTCGTGCCGAATAAGCAGAACTTGCTATCTTGGCTTAAATAGCAACGCTCATCTTGCCATATAGGACAAACGAAAATTTTGTATGCAATAATTTCGCCAAAATCATTCTGAACCTAACGAAAAAAATATGTTTCACTGTGTTGGTTTAGTATTAAATTATTGTAAACAAATAAAAAATATATTTTGTTTGGTTAGGCTAAAATAAATTGCGCTTGTTATAATAAGGTTAGGTAAGTTTTCTAAGTTCCTTTTGGTGCAAAATTATAAATTTTTACATGAACATTAATGAAAAAAATATATCTTTAAACGTATAAGAGAAAATTTTAGAAATGACTTAATTTTAAATGAGTTCTTGCTAATTCACCAGTTTTACATATTCGGCACGACAAATATATATGTATATATATATATATATATATATATATATATATATATATATATATATATATATATATATATATATATATATGTATATATATATATATATATATATATATATATATATATATATATATATATATATATATATACATATATATATATATATATATATATATATATATATATATATATATATATATATATATATATATATATATATATATATATGTATATATAATACATATATATATATATATATATATATATATATATATATATATATATATATATATATATATATATATATAATATATATGTATATATATATATATATATGTATATATATATATATATATATATATATATATATATATATATATATATATATATATATATATATATATATATATATATATATATATATATATATGATGTCAACGACATCATTAAGAGAACCCTTGCTACAGCTGGATGCCCAGCCGAGAGGGAGCCCCGATCACTAGCAGCCAACAATACCCACAACCCAGCAAACCGCCCCGACGGGATCACCATCTATCCTTGGAAAAATGGCAGGCTCTTAGCATGGGACTATACCTGTGTGTCCACACTGGCTGATACCTATATCCATCACAGTGTGGGGCGACAGGGAGGAGCTGCTGACCACAGGGAGGAATACAAGATCAACAAGCACAGGGACATAAGCCAACAGTATCAATTTGTGCCAGTGGGATCAGAGACCTTGGATCATGGGGAAAAAATGCCACACGTGTCCTTAAAGAATTGGGTTCCAGACTCATCGACACCACCAGGGACCCAAGGGCAGCCACTTTCATGTTCCAGCGCCTCAGCGTAGCCATCCAGAGGGGAAATGCTTGCTACATACTTGACTCGCGTCCGGCCTCGGAGGACTTGGAGGAAATTCATGATCTTTGATTCATTGTGCCATTGTATTCATGTTTATTTATTTACAATTTGAGCATACATATAGAGGTACAAAAAAATACAGATAAGAGCAGCATGCCAAAGCCACTTATACTATGCATAGCATTTCGGGCTGGCTTAAAATTAACTAAGCAATGATGAAATCAGTGATAATACATTATTGTAAACAGATAACTATAAAGCACAAATGAGTATAACAAAGACAGGTCATATGGTTGCTTGCATTGTTGTACATTCAGTCGTATGGAGTATTTTGTTAGGTAGTGTATTTAAAAAATAATAAAGTTAGATTGGGTTTTAGGTTTAACATTTATGTGATATAATTGTGAGAAACATTTAAGATATACAATTTATAAGGTTCAGTTATTCAGTATTTATTTGGTTTTGGGTGAGTAAGTGATCTTTGAGAAGAGACTTGAATTTATAAACAGGTAGTGTTTCTTTTATATTTACAGGTAATGAATTCCAGATTTTAGGGCCTCTTATGTGCATTGAGCTTTTGCATAGTGTGAGATGGACACGAGGAACATCAAAGAGTGATCTGTGCCTTGTGTTATGGTCATGTGTTCTGTTGAGGTTGGCAAGGAGATGTTTGAGGGGAGGGTTAATATCAGAGTTAAGTGTTCTATGTATGTAATAGGTGCAGTAATAAGTATGGATGTTTTGTATGGTGAGTAGGTTTAGTGTATTGAATATTGGTGGAGTGTGCTGCCTGTAGTGAGAATTTGTTATCATTCTAACTGCAGCCTTTTGTTGAGTAATTAGTGGTCTGAGATGGTTAATTGTTGTTGAGCCCCATGCACAAATTCCATAGGTGAGATAGGGGTAAATAAGAGAGTGATATAGGGCCAGGAGGGCTGACTGTGGAACATAGTACCGTATCTTCGATAGTGTGCCTACAGTCTTAGAAATTTTCTTAGAAATTTGTTGTATATGTGTATGAAATTTGAGTCTATTATCAAGGTGGATTCCTAAGAATTTTCCCTCTGTTAGCTTTGTGATAGGTGATCCGTTTATCCTTATGTTAAGAGGGACATCTGTAGCTCTGTTACCAAACTGAATGAAGTAGGTTTTGTCAATGTTTAGTGTAAGTTTGTTAGTCCTCATCCAGGTAGATATTTTCTGTAATTCGGTATTTACAGTATTGGCTAGCGTGAGTGGGCTCGGGTGGGAGAAGACGTATGTAGTGTATGTTTTTCTGTAAATGTTTATTAATAAATGTTCACATAGAATATAAAATATAGGGGGTGGTAGAAGAAAATATTCAAACAGCTCCGGGGAGAACCTTGAGTTTTCCCTGAGGTACGTTTATTGTCTTCTCTGAGGATGAGGGTCCCCTTTCCAGCCCTAGAGGTGGTACAATATATATATATATATATATATATATATATATATATATATATATATATATATATATATATATATATATATATATATATATATATATATATATATATATATATATATATATATATGTATATATATATATATATATATATATATATATATATATATATATATATATATATATATATATATATATATATATATATATATAAATGTTTATATAATCGCTTGTATCCTGAAAATTAAATGTCCATTACTTTCCAGAAATTGCAAGATTATTGGCAAAGCTTTTCTTTCAAATAGGAAATACTTAAAATAATAAAAATATGGAAATTCTTAACGTTTGAGCCGGCAGGTCAAACATTGTCACAATGCTTATATATAGACCATTTGCCCATTGGTCAAGAATATGCAACTAAGAATTCACAATAATATGGCAGAAACAAAGGTGTAAGAAGTTCGTTGAAGATGTATTGACAGCAACTGTGAAAGAATAATCTATAGCTAATAAGTTCTTTTAAATATATTCCGTGTTATGTGTTGTAATAATATGTATAACATATATTCACAATATATGGGTTTTAATAATACATTGGATAATATAAATAAATATTTTATGAACAAGTCATACAAAGAACAACAGATTTCATACTTAAAACATAACCACTACTATTCAAACTTCTTTTAACAAATATGTTTCAGGAATTATTAAAACACAACTGGTGGGATGGTTAGTGTGTGTCTAGGGTGCTCCATATAGGCTTGATGGAGTGCTCACTGACACACCGCCTCCTCCTCCAACCTTGATGCCTCCGCTACCAAGACCACCACCAAAACCACCGCTTAAACCTCCACCCAAACCACCACCCAACGCCCCACCAAAACCGCCGCCTAGACCACCTCCAAGACCGCCGCCTAGACCACCTCCAAGACCGCCACCAAAACCACCACCCAAACCACCACCAAAACCACCGCCAACGACCTGGCCACCACCATGAGCGGCAGAACTCAGGGCAGACTGGAGGTCCTCTCCTGTGGGCAAAGTTGGGTTGTCGCCTTCGGCATAGTTGACGAAGTATACTTGAGGAGTTTGTTGCTCAGGAGCTGGAACGTGGACGATCTTCTGGTCTATTTCAGGCCGTTTGTTGAGGACGTATACAACATTCTTCTGTTGTGGTGGTGGCACGATAATTGGTTCCACACCCAGGCCGCTTTCTGGGGTGCGGATGAATATAATATTGTGTTCAACCTTTGGTGGAGGAATGTAAGGTTTTGGCCCTACGAGTGGAGCCACAGGTGGAGCTTTGTACACAAACAGATTGCGAGTGACCAGAGGAGTTACACAGCTTCCGTCAACATGGAGGATTTGTCCTCCACTGCAGCCGCCGCCACCGTAGCCACCGCCACCGACGAACCCACCGCCAACTCCGCCAGCGAACCCGCCACCAACTCCGCCAGCGAACCCGCCACCAACTCCGCCAGCGAACCCACCGCCAAATGACCCACCACCACCACCAGCGGGGGTAGGCAGGCTGTAGCCTAAAGAACCAGCGTGGGCGGCAGCCACCAGCACGGAGAACAGGATCTGAAGAAATTAATAATTTGTTAATCAGTTTAATATTTGTATTTACAGAAACTAAAAAAAATTCTCCATAGTTTTAGAAGAGGCAGGCTCGGGAAGAACCTATGATCCAAGAAAAATTCTGAAATTTAGTAATCAAATAAAAAATACCTAAAATTAATTATTAATGAGACTCTCTCTTTGAATTTCACGTTTGTCGTTTTCATAAATACCATAAACATTTATCTAACTAAATATTTAGTTCAGTTTAGATAAGGTATAAATACTTTTTTTAAAAGAAAAGTGTATATATGGGAGGCACAGAATATCTTTTATATAACGTCTTGCTAAAACAATAATACTAACAATATTTATGATGACTGTATAAGCCTGTGTGTGTGTGTGTGTGTGTGTGTGTGTGTGTGTGTGTGTGTGTGTGTGTGTGTGTGTGTGTGTGTGTGTGTGTGTGTGTGTGTGTGTGTGTGTGTCTGTGTCTGTGTCTGTGTGTCTGTGTGTCTGTGTGTCTGTGTCTGTGTGTCTATGTGCTTGAATCCAAAAGGCATATGTGAGCGTATTAGATGGGAGTCGAAGTCTATTCTGTGATTTAACGTGCTCTTGCTATATGAGCAAGGTAGTGCTTACGATCTGATTAAGAGACAAACGAATTAACCTGACTTAAGTTTTGACCGAAGGAAATAAGTTGTCTGTACTCTGAAGAAGCGAGTGAGGATGTTGCGGTTCTGTTGGTCACTTACACTTCTAGAGCACACACCTAAGGAACGAATGATACTGAATACATTGTCTTA
>NC_091299.1:12271511-12499011 GCF_038502225.1 Cherax quadricarinatus | reverse complement strand
TTTATATGAGTATAATTCGAGTCATGTGTCTAGGTAACTGATGCAGGGGTTTATTAGTGGCTTCCACCCTATGCATAATTATTGTACCCAGGTACCAAGCGAGTTCTCCGTCTTCCCAGCATAGTTCTGTGTTATCCTTGCCTGTTATTGTCCTGACAACCGAGTACAATACGTCCCATTTAATCATTTACCCTGACTTACAGGGTGTCCTGCAGGCCCTGGAGCAGTATATACACCTTTGTAGCACAAAGATACGGGAATGGTTTGCATCAGCTCCAGGCATAAGGAAGTGGAGCTCTGCCGTTGCCTGGAGCTTGTCGGGATCCCAGATAACGAACGAGCAGATGCTGTGGTGAAAGTTGCTGCTGTTCTGCACCTGACGTTCGCCTCACGGTTACATATTAGACCATTCTACCCGTTACGTCCCAGGAAAGTAGCAGGACCTCCAGACAACCAAGAACTTTTTTAGGGTATGGAACAATGTGAGTATTTAGGCCTGTTCGTCACATAAATATATAAATAGCTTTTTTTTATGACTTAGTTCTATATTTTATCTCTCCTTAAGTAAAAAACTCAGTTTTTTTTTCTTTTTATTTTTTAAGGGGGAGTAATGTTTTCTATGCAAAATGCCTGATGGACTTATATTTTTTATACAAAAAGAGCGGCTCAGCTTCCACTGATGAACTTCTATACTAACATTGCCTCAGACCTGTTGCTGTTTCAGTGTTTCTTGTGCTGGGTGTAGCTTTACGACTTTTAATTCTCTCTCTCTCTCTCTCTCTCTCTCTCTCTCTCTCTCTCTCTCTCTCTCTCTCTCTCTCTCTCTCTCTCTCTCTCTCTCTCTCTTTCTCTCTCTTTCTCTCTTTTACACAGGGGTTGACAAGGTTAGGTTAAGGATCCCCAGCTTTATTGACAAGCTATTTACAAGTTAAAGATTCCTAACTTTTTTGACAAGCTAAGAGCTGTTACCTAGATCAGCTCATTTCAAAGCATTTTTATTGTTATGAGTCATACAAGTAGGGAACAGGATGAAGTTGGAGCCATCTGTGGGCCAGCATTTTCATCTGATCAACTGACTTTATCTCGTTGACATCATAATGCTGTACGAATGTGTTCCAGACTCGAGTCATCCTGGGTATATATGATCTCAGATGAAGTGATGTTCTGGAGAAGGGCACAGCCAGAGTGAAGTTGCTGCTTTCTGCCCATCTTGTGATATAGGAGCTTGCTTCTCGCTGTCCTCGAAGTAGAGCGAAGTGTGGTATTTTGACAATGTTGGCTTATACAAAACAGTAAGGCCACCCACATCCTTTCTGTGTTGAAGGCTCTGCAGAAATGACGGATCTATCCAGCATGGGTCCAGGCGAGAGATGAGACGTCTTGCTCTGTTGTCTACTTTGTCAAGCAGTCGTAGATGAGAGGGGGGCAGGCAAACCAAGAAAGTGGAGCATACTCAAGGTGTGAGCGTACTTGTACCTCATACAGAATCTTGCAACCCCTACTGTCAAGCAGATGCGAGATACGGCGAAGTGCTGTAAGCTTCCTGGCTACCTTGTTTGCAAGGTTTACAACGTGGTTCTTCATGAAAGTTTGGCGTCAGATTTCACAAAAAGGATATCAACTTCTTCCCCGGGTACCAACACTCTCCCATTCATATTTACTACTATACCGGCATTACCATCATGGTGCCTAGAGACCATCTTCATTTGTTTTCTCAGGTGCAAATGTTACTTGCCATTGGTTTCCCCAAGCCGATATAGCTCTTAGCTGGTGATTGATGTAGCTTAGAGCAGCTGGAATTTCCTCTCTTGGATAAGTGAATGTCAAGAGAACAGTTATCTGCATATGCATAGGATTCTGGGATGAGATGAAGAAGGTCATTGAGTAGACATTCCATAACAATGGTCCCCGCACACTTTCTTGTGGAACACTTGCCCCAGTAGGATGTCTTACTGATTCCGTTCCATTGAGAACTACACTTAGAGACCTACCATGAAGATAATCACTGAGGAGACGAAGCGTAATGCCTGCAATTCCCAGTACTTGCAGTTTTGCCAAGAGGCCCTGGTGCCACACTCGGTCGAAAGCACCAGCAATGTCCAGTGCTACCACAACGCTAACTTTAGATTCATCCAGTGACTGGTGCCATTTAGTGGAGAGGTTTAACAACAGATCAGCAGCAGAGTAACCTTTCCTGAAGCCATACTGACGGTCACAAACTAGTGAGTGGTAGTCAAAAAGCTCTGTCATTTGTCTTGAGATTATTGTCTCAAGGATCTTGCCAGTGATTGACAGGAGTGACACTGGTCTGTAGTTGCTGATTTCTGCTCTGCTCTTCTTTTTGTGTACAGGGACTACATTTGCCTCTTTTCACAGAGAAGGTCATTTACACTGTACATGGCAGTGCTGAAAGATGTGAATTAGAGGTGCTGCTAGCTGGTGTGTACATCTTCTCAGCAGTCTTGGGCTCATCTTGTCTGGGCCCACAGCCTTTTCTTGGTCAAGCGATTTTAGAAGGAAATGCACCTCCTCCTGCCTTATTGTAACCACTGACAGTTTTGACACAGTTCTTGCAGCTAGCCAAGGAGGGTCCCTTGTTGGATCAGGAACTTGCATTTTGGTAGCAAAGTGTTAGGCAAAGAGGTCCGCTTTCTCTTGACAACTAGTAGAGGTGGTCCCATCTTGTTGATATAGAGGTGGAATGAGTTCATCAGGCAGATAACCTTGTCTGTCCTTGACCAGGGACCCCCAGGTTTTGGAGCCTACTCTACTTGATGCTAGCTTTTTTTTTTTGTGTCCATCTCCCATTTAGCGATGGCCCACTTTTGAACTTCACCCATATGCCCACAGGCTTGCCTGTGCAAGTTCATGTTATAGATGGTAGGCTGTCTCTTATATCTTCGCCATGTTTTGTACTTGGCAGTAGCAGCCTCTCTACAACGAAAGCCAAACCATGGCTGATCTGCAGGCTTCGTCACATATTGCCGGTGAGGAATGTGTTCTTGTTGTAGATTAAGGATGTGTCCAGTGAAGGCTTTCACTTGGTTGTCAACATCCCCTTGGATGTTGATAACCAAGAGCAAAGGGCTGGCCAATTACCTCTTTCCCATGGCCGGGTTGTGCGTGTGGACTCCTCACCTCGTTCTGTTGGGATAAGTGTCGTAGAAACAGCCTTGTGGTCAGACGATCCAACATAGCCGAGGGGTTGACTAGTGATTATACCTTGTGCCAGATCACTCACTACTGGGGCATGGGAGGAGCCGGAGATGTGAGTAGGGAAATCAACAAAGTTTCTCATGTCAAACATTGCAAGAAGGTCATCAAAGTTCCTCTGTATAAGATGTTGGCTGAGGTCACCAACAATTACAACAATTACATGTTAACAGTTGTGTTGGAGCAGTAAGGAGTCCACATTTTCCATTAAGTTGATGAGGTCTTCGTGTTGCCACTGAGGTCTGTACATTGCACATACTAGTACAGAGGTACTAGTGTTTATGCATAGCTTGAAGAACATCATTTCAGGATGAGTAGGGATGGCAACATCAATGTTCTGGGCATGTACACTTTTAGAGAATCACACAGCAACACCTCCTCCTTGCCCTTGCCTGTCTCTTCTTATCCATGAGGTGTAGCCAGCAATTCTTGCAAAATTTTCTGGAGTCTTCGTCCAAAAATGTCGAGTGTTCATAAAGCTGTGTGTGAGCTCTCCAACATTGGTAATGAAACCTCTAATGTTGGCCGGCAGGATGCTGATAGACTGGCTCCTCATGATGTGTTCAGCTTAAAGTGGTGGGTGTGTAAGGCGCGTAAGGTGCCTGCCCTTGAGAGAGGTAGGGCATCGAGGTAGCTGCTGGGGTGTAGGTCTGTGGTCTTGTATAAGGCACAATACCACCTGTTGGACTAAGATAGGAGTAGCTGAGTGGGTGACGTGTGAGTGTGTTCACCAATTCAGAGATCCTGCTGGTTTGTTCTGAGAACAGGTCTCTAAAAGGTGCTCCTGTCTGTCAAGTTCCTTTTTATTCTGACACTGGTTCTCCTGATGTCCTTTCTTGTGGCAGTAATTCACCTGGTATCTAGCAGGCAGTTGTTAGTGGTGTGCCCCCTCTGGTGACAGCGAGAGCACTGCCTGGGTGCCTGGGTGCCTGAGTGCCTGGGTGCCTGGGTGCCTGGGTGCCTGGGTGCCAGGGTGCCTGGGTGCCTGGGTGCCTGGGTGCCTGGGTGCCTGGGAGGTTGGACTCCATTTTGTTGCCCCTCCTGTGTTTCGCTGCTGATTCGTTAGCAGGTTCTGCTGCTGGTGAGCCTGATGATTGCATATCTGATGAACGTTTTCCTGGGACTGTGTTGGTGGAAGGTGAGACGGCTGAAGATGTTTTCCTCCTCCACGTCCTCTTCCACGTCCTCTACCACGCCCCAGTACAGTTGTGACAGATGTGTCCCTGTTGTTTGTACATTGGTGCACCAGCTGTTCAGGTGGTGCAGTGATAGTTCTCTCTCTCTCTCTCTCTCTCTCTCTCTCTCTCTCTCTCTCTCTCTCTCTCTCTCTCTCTCTCTCTCTCTCTCTGTATCTCTGTATCAATAACAACACAGCGACTAGCCAAGGACTTGAACCCATGTTATTTTGGCCCGCCAAAGACCTCCAAATCCTACAAGAATCTAGCACCCAGCAGAAATAGGTGTTTTACCTTGACCCGAGGACATACGGTGGTGTGGGTGCCTCTGAGCTAATTTCATTTTACTCCCCGTTTGGTGTACTAGCCTCCACAAGCAGTATTTATATTATTGTAACCATGAACGAGTGGTATTTAATCAATAACAAGACTGCGACTAGCCAAGGGCTCGAACCCATGTCGTTTTTGCCCTCCTCATGGTGAGCGATTTGGCTCGCCTCACCATGAAGTGGGCCAAAACGACATGGGTTTGAGTCCTTGGCTAGTCGCAGTCTTGTTATTGATTAAGTAGCACTCGTTCGTGGTTACATATATATATATATATATATATATATATATATATACATATATATATATATATATATATATATATATATATATATATATATATATATATATATATATATATATATGTCGCATCGAATAGGTAAAACTGATCAATTAGCAAGAACTCATTTAAATTAAATCCTTTCTAAAATTTTCTCCTATACTTTTAAAGATATATTTTTTCATTTATGTTAATGTAAAAATTAATAATTATGTACCAAAAGAACTTTAGAAAACTTACCTAACCTTATTATAACAAACGTAATTTAATTTAGCCTAATCCAGCCTAAATATATTTTAGATAAGTTTACAATAATTTAATAATAAACACAATGAAATATATTTTTTTCGTTAGGCTCAGAATGATTTTTGCAAAATTATTGTATACCCAATTTTCGCTTGCCTTATTCGGCAAGAAGAGCGTTGCTATTTATGCCAAAATCGCAAGGTTCACCTATTCGGTACGACATATATATATATATACATATTATTGGATCCACGAACAAGTGATATTGATCAATAACAACACTGCGACTAGCCATGGGTTCGAGTCCTAGGCTAGTCGGAGTGTTGTTATTGATATATATATATATATATATATATATATATATATATATATATATATATATATATATATATATATATATATATATATATATATATATGTATGTATGTATACATGTATATATATATATATATATATATATATATATATATATATATATATATATATATATATATATATATATATATATATATATATATATATATACATGTATATATATATATTCCAAAAAACATGCTTCATATATATAATTTGCCAAAATGATTATAAGAAATATATAACCTTGATAGTAGATGATGCAAAAATAATCCTGTTCAAATGAAAATGACTATTAATCCTTTCAGAGACCTGGAAAAAAAATAATCATAGAGTGGTAGGTTGATAATGAAATTTAATTTAGATAAATGCCATGTAATGGAAATTAGAGAAAGCTATAACAGGCCACATGATTATAGAGTGCGTAGTAACGTATTGAAAACATCAGAGAGAGACAGGGGAAGGGGACGGGGGTCCAGGAGCAATTATCTACAAAACCCCGTCACCGGATGATGACCTACAGTAAATCGTAATAAATTCGTACGTTACACATGTGAACTTCTAAATAGTGTTTTTTATAGATGGGGGAAAATGCCAGTGTATGTAATTGATCAAACTATTAGGTATATTGGTAGCCTGGTGTCAAACCCCCCCAAAAAATAACGTGAAGAAGATCAAAAAAAATCCATAAAATAGGCTTCAAGAGAGTCAAATCATTTCGAACACATGCTTAAAATAATAAATTTTTAAAGCATTTCGATGACATGCTTTAAAACGGACTCAAAAAAGTAATAAACTGAGATACTGCGAAGGACTGAATAAAATACAAACGAAATTTACGAGTTTTAAAAGACCACCATTAGTGAAAGTAACAAAGTGAAGAACGTCGGTACAGGGAGAATACTGTAACTTTTTTTTACCTCACAATGAATGAGAGAATGCCGGAACGACAATAAAAGATGAGATAATATATGCTGCAACTAAAAAAAGAATAATTCGATAACAAATTGGAGAGTGAAGACGGGACACCCAGAGAATTTCTCACCCTCTCTAACCATAATTAGGTCATTAGAAAAAACACTGACAATCAAACATACTCATGTTACAATATATGATCTGCTTTATGGTTGCTCAGAGTTGACCTCACATTGCCTCTGTTTGGTGCATTTTGTTTTCGTTCATGTCTTTCTTCTTCAGGGATACCTCCTTAGTATTTTGCATTCTACAGGGATACCTTAGTATATTACATTCTTCAGGGATACCTTAGTATATAACATTCTTCAGAATACCTTAGTATATTACATTCTTCAGGGATACCTTAGTATATTACATTCTTCAGGGATACCTTAGTATATAACATTCTTCAGAATACCTTAGTATATTACATTCTTCAGGGATACCTTAGTATATTACATTCTTCAGGGATACCTTAGTATATAACATTCTTCAGAATTCCTTAGTATATTACATTCTTCAGGGATACCTTAGTATATTCCATTCTTCAGGGATACATTAGTATGTTACATTCTCCAGGGATACCTTAGTATATTCCATTCTTCAGGGATACATTAGTATGTTACATTCTCCAGGGATACCTTAGTATATTCCATTCTTCAGGGATACATTAGTATGTTACATTCTCCAGGGATACCTTAGTATATTACATTCTTCAGGGATACATTAGTATGTTACATTCTCCAGGGATACCTTAGTATATTACATTCTTCAGGGATACATTAGTATGTTACATTCTCCAGGGATACCTTAGTATATTACATTCTTCAGGGATACATTAGTATGTTACATTCTCCAGGGATACCTTAGTATATTACATTCTTCAGGGATACATTAGTATGTTACATTCTCCAGGGATACCTTAGTATATTACATTCTTCAGGGATACATTAGTATGTTACATTCTCCAGGGATACCTTAGTATATTACATTCTTCAGGGATACATTAGTATGTTACATTCTCCAGGGATACCTTAGTATATTACATTCTTCAGGGATACATTAGTATGTTACATTCTCCAGGGATACCTTAGTATATTACATTCTTCAGGGATACATTAGTATGTTACATTCTCCAGGGATACCTTAGTATATTACATTCTTCAGGGATACATTAGTATGTTACATTCTCCAGGGATACCTTAGTATATTACATTCTTCAGGGATACATTAGTATGTTACATTCTCCAGGGATACCTTAGTATATTACATTCTTCAGGGATACATTAGTAAGTTACATTCTCCAGGGATACCTTAGTATATTACATTCTTCAGGGATACATTAGTATGTTACATTCTCCAGGGATACCTTAGTATATTACATTCTTCAGGGATACATTAGTAAGTTACATTCTCCAGGGATACCTTAGTATATTACATTCTTCAGAATACCTTAATATCTTATATTCCTCAGGAATAAATTAGCATTTTACATTCTTCAGTGATGCATTACTATCTTACAATCTTCAGGGATACCTTAATACCTTCATTGTTTATTAGTATATTCACTGGGAAGCTCAAAACTCGCAAGAGTCACACAGCACCTGGGAACTGGAAGGTCATCGGGTGTGATGTGAGGAACCGAAGGCTAGTTCTATTTTCCTCAGCCATGAACCCTTCAGGAGCGTCAAGGTACCTTTCTTCTTTCCTTCGGAGAAAATTTCATAATGACTGACGCATTTCTGGCTTTTCTTCAGTCAGTGATGGTATGACTGTGCGTGTCAGTGTAGGCGAGCACATACACGGGAGAGGACATTAAGACTATCTGCAGAGCAGGACTATCTTATTACAATCTCGACTGGGCACTGTCTACTATTGTCTAGAGAGATAAGGGAAGGAAAGTAGAGCAAAAGGTTCTCTTTGTCTGTTAACCATTCCTTCCGTTAAGTCCCTATCGTCATGAAATAGTCGGAAACTATGGTCAGCAGTAACAGCCTCGTTGATCAGGCCCTGTTCCACTAGGTGGCCTGGTCATGGATCGGGCTGCGGGGGTGTTGATCCCTGGAATGCCCTCCAGGTAGACTCCAGGTAGGTACCGTATTGAAGAAATGGGAAAAGTATTTACAGGACAGGGACTGGAAAACATGGGCGACAACCACCTCAACTACAGTTGTACCACCACTCTTACCACAACTACTCATGCTCTCCACTGCCACGTACAGAACTCTATATACCACTAGTTCTACTTCCAGATACAGCTACTTCTAAATACTGTGCTAAAGATGAATGTGAACACCCAGATATCTTACGTAGTTTTAAAGCTCTCACCAGTATGCCATTGCTCACTACTCGGAGTGGATTTTGACCATTAGAATCCTATGCTTACAAAGTGTATGCAAAGCTATTACTTAAAAGGGTGAATTGAATTTGTATTAACCTCAGAGAGAAGACTAATAACCATAGTTGTGTTAAGGCCTCTATCACGGAGCTTCCTACCATGTTGTATGTAATTGTTTATCTTGATGGTTTGTTTGAGGTCACCTCAGACATAGACTTCGTTTTCTGGATGAGAACAGGTTGAGTGACTGAAATCTTCCTTCGTACTCTTTGTTTCTCAGTGGCGGTGTGGGTCTCGTTTGCTCTTTTTTGTAGTCTTAAACTTAAAATCTTGTTTTTAAATTCACAAGTTTAAATCTTAAGCTTATCTATGACTTATGTATAATTAGAAAACGGTGGTAACAGTGTCTTCAGGTGTTTTTTGCTTAAATTTGTCTTGTTATGGACCAAGGTTTCCTGTTGTCTTTGCCACTTCTAACAAGACATTACATAGTTTCTTTCGGATCGTTGATTATGATTTTTCTAGTCTTTCTTTCCCATTGTCTTCGTGGGAAGGTTTCCATAAATGTTAGACTCATATTTTATATTATTACATCCCATACCGAAATTCATCTCCCGCTCTTCTGACTACTGAGACCACTAGGTTAAGGTCTCTCGGAATACCTTGTCAGTCGCTCACCGATGGTACACATCTTCCTAATTTCTTGTGATCTGGAAGCTTTGTAATTCTAGAACATTTATTTATGCTAAAAACATAATTGGACCAGATATCGACTCCTGAGAGACTTGAATCATCATGAGCCTTCAGTTTTCTAATTAATCAGTATGGTAGTTAAATGTCGAGGAGAACTACATCTGTGGGGACTGTGCTCTTCTGTTTATTATAAATATTACTGAATAAACTCCACTACGTTTGCTAAGGAGAATCTTTCATTACGACAGCCTTGTTGATTGTTGGCAATTAACAGGTTATTGTTAGATGATGTGATACAATGATTCTGAAAGTATATATTCTTGTTGTGTATTTGTGTTCCTGGGGATGATAGTGTCGTATGTTGGTGCCAGGTGGTGACCTGCTTCGCATGGGTCAGTAGGTCTGTTGCAGTGTTCCTTCTTTCTTATGTTCTTATGTTCTTGTCATGGTCTCGTGTTACACTGACGCTACAGAAGATATCATATTCTCGTGATGTGTTTGCTGAGGATATTCCAGTGGTGGTTGCTTGAAATCTTATATATATATATATATATATATATATATATATATATATATATATATATATATATATATATTGTCGTGGTGTGTTGTTTAATTCGTCCTATTCTCGTGGTGTATGGGTCTTGCTGAGGACATCATCATTCTGAGAATGAGTTAGTGTTGATGATGCCAGGCGTTCATGATGCGGCGAGGCTGACGAAGCAATTTTACTGGATTTTTTTTTCGAGCAATCGTGGCTTGTTTTGATGTTAATACCCGAGCAACATTCTCCGATCGTATGCTATCCGATTTTTGTTTCTTTTACGTTTGCCTTCAGATTTTTTTTTTTTAAATTTGGCTGTTATTGGCAAGCTTTACTGATATGTAACGTGATAAATAGATTGTACAATAATGATCCCTCCTCATTGTCTTAGAAGTATGCGTGTAATATCCCTAATGGTGCGTATAATTATTTATTTATGCGTGTAATATACCTATTTGTACATGTAAACACTTACCTGTGCGTGTAATATAGTTATTTGTATAGGTAATAAACCCATTTGTACTTGTAAATAGCATGTAATTAGCTAGTTAAGTTTGCTAGCATTGAGCCTCATACACAAATAACCTTAGGAGAAAGAAAGTAATGTCGTTTCTGTCTGATTTGGACCACTAAGTGACATATAAATACGGGAGGGACGAGGGTGAGATGGGTGAAGTAATGGTAGTGGAAGTAGTGGCAGTAGTAGTAATGGTAGTAGTAGTAATGGTAATAGTAGTAGTAGTAGTAGTAGTAGTAGTAGTAGTAGTAGTAGTAGTACTAGTAGTAGTAGTAGTAGTAGTAGTAGTAGTAGTAGTAGTAGTAGTAGTAGTAGTATTTAAAGTGGAATTAGTAATAGTGGTAGAAGTAGTAGTGGACATGGTGGTTGTGCAACAGTGGTAGTGGTAGAAATTTAAGGGTAGCAGTAATATAAGTCTAAAAATAGGGGAAAATTATGGCAGATAGTGTAGTAATAATGTAGAAATGGCAGAAGTAGTAGTAATAGTAGTAATAGTAATGATAGTAGTAATTGCAGTTGTATTAGTAATAGTGGTAGTTGTAGTAGTAGAATTAGTAGCATTAGTATTGGTAGTAGTAGTTGTAGTAGTAGAAGCTGTAGAATAGTGGTGGTGATAGTGGTAATAATAATGGTAGTAGTAGTAATAGTAGTAGTAGTATGTGTATGTAGTGTGTGTATGTAGAACAGAGGAGCATTGCAGGGTGAGGATGGGACAAAAAACCTGTGAGACAACCCCCAACAGGACAGAACCTACCAAGAAAGAACCCACCAAGACAGAACCCACCAAAATAGAACCCACCAAAATAAACCCCACGAAGACAGGAAACAAGACAGGTAGTGAAAAATACAAGACTCCTTCCCCTATCCCTCCTCCCTCATGGTCCTGCCTGTTGACTCTCCACCACACGACATAAAACAGACTTATCGTATCTATTTGTGAACCCATACATGTGGAGTCCACTTCTAGTATTTCCTTTTCCTCAGTTCATTCCATTTCTTAACTACTCATTAAACAGGATAAAATACTTGTTGAGATTTCTGTAGTTTCCGACTATGCCTTCTTGCTACATAACTTGTAAACAGACCATCCCTGTCTACAGAATACCAGGGAGTGAAGAATTTGACACATGTGCAACATCTGGGTCTTTACTTTAGATGCTTTATCATTCAGTGGCTTTATCAATACAAATTCATGGACGTAATTGGAAGAGAGTAGAACGAGGGAGTAATTTGCTCTGACCGCACGTTCCCTTCTTCACTCCTCCTTGGAGGAAACCACCGTAACACACTGGACTGCGTAACTTGTCCCAAGGTTCGTACGCTCGAGTCTCCTTCCACCAAAGATTAGTGTTTGTGAATATTTCGCCTGTTCTGCGAATCCTAAACACACGCACACACATACATATGTATATATATATATATATATATATATATATATATATATATATATATATATATATATATATATATATATATATATATATATACATATATATAGATATACATATATACATATATACATATATATACATATATATACATATATACATATATATACATATATACATATATATATTCAAACAGCTCCGGGGAGAACCTTGAGTTTTCTCTGAGGTACGTTTATTGTCTTCTCTGAGGATGAGGGTCCCCATTCCAGCTATAGAGGTGGTACTTCCCTGTATATTCCTATATGTGTATATATATATATATATATATATGTATATATATATATATATATATATATATATATATATATATATATATATATATATATATATATATATATATATATATATATATATATATATATATATATATATATATATATATATAATATATATATATATATATATATATATATATATATATATATATATATATATATATATATATATATATATATATATATATATATATATATATATATATATATATATATATATATATATATATATATATATATATATATATATATATATATATATATATATATATATATATATATATATAGGAGAGTTTCAGTGGGGGGAAATAAATGGGATTAAATCTGGAGTATCTGAGAGAGTTAGAGCAAAGGAAGGGGTAGCAGTAATGTTAAATGATCAGTTATGGAAGGAGAAAAGAGAATATGAATGTGTAAATTCAAGAATTATGTGGATTAAAGTAAAGGTTGGATGCGAGAAGTGGGTCATAATAAGCGTGTATGCACCTGGAGAAGAGAGGAATGCAGAGGAGAGAGAGAGATTTTGGGAGATGTTAAGTGAATGTATAGGAGCCTTTGAACCAAGTGAGAGAGTAATTGTGGTAGGGGACTTGAATGCTAAAGTAGGAGAAACTTTTAGAGAGGGTGTGGTAGGTAAGTTTGGGGTGCCAGGTGTAAATGATAATGGGAGCCCTTTGATTGAACTTTGTATAGAAAGGGGTTTAGTTATAGGTAATACATATTTTAAGAAAAAGAGGATAAATAAGTATACACGATATGATGTAGGGCGAAATGACAGTAGTTTGTTGGATTATGTATTGGTAGATAAAAGACTGTTGAGTAGACTTCAGGATGTACATGTTTATAGAGGGGCCACAGATATATCAGATCACTTTCTAGTTGTAGCTACACTGAGAGTAAAAGGTAGATGGGATACAAGGAGAATAGAAGCATCAGGGAAGAGAGAGGTGAAGGTTTATAAACTAAAAGAGGAGGCAGTTAGGGTAAGATATAAACAGCTATTGGAGGATAGATGGGCTAATGAGAGCATAGGCAATGGGGTCGAAGAGGTATGGGGTAGGTTTAAAAATGTAGTGTTAGAGTGTTCAGCAGAAGTTTGTGGTTACAGGAAAGTGGGTGCAGGAGGGAAGAGGAGCGATTGGTGGAATGATGATGTAAAGAGAGTAGTAAGGGAGAAAAAGTTAGCATATGAGAAGTTTTTACAAAGTAGAAGTGATGCAAGGAGGGAAGAGTATATGGAGAAAAAGAGAGAGGTTAAGAGAGTGGTGAAGCAATGTAAAAAGAGAGCAAATGAGAGAGTGGGTGAGATGTTATCAACAAATTTTGTTGAAAATAAGAAAAAGTTTTGGAGTGAGATTAACAAGTTAAGAAAGCCTAGAGAACAAATGGATTTGTCAGTTAAAAATAGGAGAGGAGAGTTATTAAATGGAGAGTTAGAGGTATTGGGAAGATGGAGGGAATATTTTGAGGAATTGTTAAATGTTGATGAAGATAGGGAAGCTGTGATTTCGTGTATAGGGCAAGGAGGAATAACATCTTGTAGGAGTGAGGAAGAGCCAGTTGTGAGTGTGGGGGAAGTTCGTGAGGCAGTAGGTAAAATGAAAGGGGGTAAGGCAGCCGGGATTGATGGGATAAAGATAGAAATGTTAAAAGCAGGTGGGGATATAGTTTTGGAGTGGTTGGTGCAATTGTTTAATAAATGTATGGAAGAGGGTAAGGTACCTAGGGATTGGCAGAGAGCATGCATAGTTCCTTTGTATAAAGGCAAAGGGGATAAAAGAGAGTGCAAAAATTATAGGGGGATAAGTCTGTTGAGTGTACCTGGTAAAGTGTATGGTAGAGTTATAATTGAAAGAATTAAGAGTAAGACGGAGAATAGGATAGCAGATGAACAAGGAGGCTTTAGGAAAGGTAGGGGGTGTGTGGACCAGGTGTTTACAGTGAAACATATAAGTGAACAGTATTTAGATAAGGCTAAAGAGGTCTTTGTGGCATTTATGGATTTGGAAAAGGCGTATGACAGGGTGGATAGGGGGGCAATGTGGCAGATGTTGCAAGTGTATGGTGTAGGAGGTAGGTTACTGAAAGCAGTGAAGAGTTTTTACGAGGATAGTGAGGCTCAAGTTAGAGTATGTAGGAAAGAGGGAAATTTTTTCCCAGTAAAAGTAGGCCTTAGACAAGGATGTGTGATGTCACCGTGGTTGTTTAATATATTTATAGATGGGGTTGTAAGAGAAGTAAATGCGAGGGTCTTGGCAAGAGGCGTGGAGTTAAAAGATAAAGAATCACACACAAAGTGGGAGTTGTCACAGCTGCTCTTTGCTGATGACACTGTGCTCTTGGGAGATTCTGAAGAGAAGTTGCAGAGATTGGTGGATGAATTTGGTAGGGTGTGCAAAAGAAGAAAATTAAAGGTGAATACAGGAAAGAGTAAGGTTATGAGGATAACAAAAAGATTAGGTGATGAAAGATTGAATATCAGATTGGAGGGAGAGAGTATGGAGGAGGTGAACGTATTCAGATATTTGGGAGTGGACGTGTCAGCGGATGGGTCTATGAAAGATGAGGTGAATCATAGAATTGATGAGGGAAAAAGAGTGAGTGGTGCACTTAGGAGTCTGTGGAGACAAAGAACTTTGTCCTTGGAGGCAAAGAGGGGAATGTATGAGAGTATAGTTTTACCAACGCTCTTATATGGGTGTGAAGCGTGGGTGATGAATGTTGCAGCGAGGAGAAGGCTGGAGGCAGTGGAGATGTCATGTCTGAGGGCAATGTGTGGTGTGAATATAATGCAGAGAATTCGTAGTTTGGAAGTTAGGAGGAGGTGCGGGATTACCAAAACTGTTGTCCAGAGGGCTGAGGAAGGGTTGTTGAGGTGGTTCGGACATGTAGAGAGAATGGAGCGAAACAGAATGACTTCAAGAGTGTATCAGTCTGTAGTGGAAGGAAGGCGGGGTAGGGGTCGGCCTAGGAAGGGTTGGAGGGAGGGGGTAAAGGAGGTTTTGTGTGCGAGGGGCTTGGACTTCCAGCAGGCATGCGTGAGCGTGTTTGATAGGAGTGAATGGAGACAAATGGTTTTTAATACTTGACGTGCTGTTGGAGTGTGAGCAAAGTAACATTTATGAAGGGATTCAGGGAAACCGGCAGGCCGGACTTGAGTCCTGGAGATGGGAAGTACAGTGCCTGCACTCTGAAGGAGGGGTGTTAATGTTGCAGTTTAAAAACTGTAGTGTAAAGCACCCTTCTGGCAAGACAGTGATGGAGTGAATGATGGTGAAAGTTTTTCTTTTTCGGGCCACCCTGCCTTGGTGGGAATCGGCCGGTGTGATAATAAAAAAAAATAAAAATATATATATATATATATATATATATATATATATATATATATATAACATATATAATATATATATATAATATATATATATATATATATATATATATATATATATATATATATATATATATATATATATATATATATATATATATATATATATATATATATATATATATATATATATATATATATATACATATTATATATATATATATATATATATATATATATATATATATATATATATATATATATATATATATATATATATATATATATATATATATATATTACATTCTATGTGAACATTTATTAATAAACAGAATACATTTGCAGAAAAACACAAACATGAATACAATGGTACAGTGTGTGTGTGTGTGTGTGTGTACTCACCTATTTGTACTCACCTATTTGTGGTTGCAGGGGTCGAGTCTTAGCTCCTGGCCCCGCCTCTTCACCGGTTGTTACTGGGCCCTCTCTCTCCCCGCTCCATGAGCTTTATCAAACCTCGTCTTAAAACTGTGTATGGTTCCTGCCTCCACTACGTCATTTTCTAGGCTATTCCACTAATTTACAACTCTATGACTGAAGAAATACTTCCTACTATCTCTCTGACTCATTTGTGTCTTCAACTTCCAATTGTGGCCTCTTGTTTCTGTGTCCCCTCCCTGGAACATCCTGTCTTTGTCCACCTTGTCTATTCCACGCAGTATTTTATATGTCGTTATCATGTCTCCCCTGACCCTCCTGTCCTCCAGTGTCGTCAGGCCGATTTCCCTTAATCTTTCTTCATAGGACATTCCCCTTAGCTCTGGAACTAACCTTGTGGCAAACCTTTGTACTTTCTCTAGTTTCTTGACGTGCTTTATCAAGTGCGGGTTTCAAACAGGTGCTGCATACTCCAGTATGGGCCTGACATACACGTTGTACAGTGTCTTGAACGATTCCTTACTAAGGTATCGGAATGCTGTTCTCAGGTTTGCCAGGCGCCCATATGCTGCAGCAGTTATCTGATTGATGTGTGCTTCCGGAGACATGCTCGGTGTTATACTCACCCCAAGATCTTTCTCCTTGAGTGAGGTTTGCAGTCTTTGGCCACCTAGCCTGTACTCTGTCTGTGGTCTTCTGTGCCCTTCCCCTATCTTCATGACTTTGCATTTGGCAGGATTAAATTCGAGAAGCCATTTGCTGGACAAGGTGTCCAGTCTGTCCAGGTCTCTTTGAAGTCCTGCCTGGTCCTCATCAGATTTAATTCTCCTCATTAACTTCACATCATCTGCAAACAGGGACACTTCTGAGTCTAACCCTTCCATCATGTCGTTCACATATACCAAAAATAGCACTGGTCCTAGGACCGACCCCTGTGTGTGTGTGTGTGTGTGTGTGTGTGTGTGTGTGTGTGTGTGTGTGTGTGTGTGTGTGTGTGTGTGTGTGTGTGTGTATGTAGAACTTCTAAATTTGTATATGTAACACAGCGGGCTGGGGATAGAAGATAATCAAATTCTATCCCATTTGGGGGAAAACAGCTCCATTTCATCAGATTAAGAGCCCTTTAGCAGCATCATGGCAGCTGCCCTGCAGGGTGTGCAGGTGTTATGAGCTCTCCTAAGATGTAGGTGTTTGACGGTCTGTTATAGTGTACGTGTTGGAGGGTCTGTTATGGTGCAGGTTTACCTGGAGTTTACCTGGGGGTCAGCGCCCCCGCGGCCCGGTCTATGACCAGGCCTCATGGTGGATCAGGGACTGATCAACCAGGCTGTTTCTGCTGGCTGCACGCAATCCAACGTACGAGCCACAGCCCGGCTGGTCAGGTACCGACTTTAGGTGCTTGTCCAGTGCCAGCTTGAAGACAGCCAGGGGTCTATTGGTAATCCCCCTTATGTTGGGAGATAGTTGAACAGTCTTGGGCCCCTGACACTTATTGTGTTGTCTCTTAACCTGCTTTTCATTGGGGGGATGGTGCATCGTCTGCCAAGTCTTTTGCTTTCGTAGTGAGTGATTTTCGTGTGCAAGTTCGGTACTAGTTCCTCTAGGATTTTCCAGGTGTATATAATCATGCATCTATCCCGCCTGCGTTCCAGGGAATACAGGTTAAGGAACCTCAAGCGCTCCCAGTAATTGAGGTGTTTTATCTCCGTTATGCGCACCGTGAAAGTTCTCTGTACATTTTCTAGGTCAGCAATTTCACCTGCCTTGAAAGGTGCTGTTAGTGTGCAGCAATATTCCAGCCTAGATAGAACAAGCGACCTGAAGAGTGTCATCATGGGCTTGGCCTCCCTAGTTTTGAAGGTTCTCATTATCCATCCTGTCATTTTTCTAGCAGATGCGATTGATACAATGTTATGGTCCTTGAAGGTGAGATCCTCCGACATGATCACTCCCAGGTCTTTGACGTTAGTTTTTCGCTCTATTGAGTGGTTGGGATTTGTTATATCCTCTGATGAAATTTTAATTTCCTAATTTCCGCAGGTGTTGACGGGTCTGTTACGGTGCAGGTGTTGATTGTAAGACACATGCGAAACACTCAAATTATTTTCTCTGAAACGCTTCGGCTGTGCCTCAAGCTTCATCAGTCGAATACAGAGGTGGTGACAATACGAAAGACAGTAGAAGAAGTAGAGAAGTGATTTGAAGTGATCAGTCCCTCAACCTGGACAGAACATGGTTAATCTCCTAAAAAAAATAGGCCAGATTACGCGTCTTCTATCAAGGTTAAGGGACTGATCACCTTAAATTTCCTTTCCACTCCTACTGTCTCCGGTATTGTAAACACCTTTGTGTTAGATTGATGCAGTTGTGGAAAAAGACACTTGTGTATGGTTCAGGACCGTGGCCTGGTGGCAAAAGCTCTAGCTTCACACGCTGAGTGCGTGGGTTCGATTCCCGCCAAGGGTGGAAACATGGACGTGTTTCCTTACACCAGTTGTGGGGGTTAGTCGACTGGTGTGGGTCGCATCCTGGGACAAAATTGATCTAATTTGCCCGAAATGCTCAGCATAACAAGTGGCTTTCTATATAGTAGTATGTCATTGATGTCAGCTAGGACTGTGTACCTTGTACATGTACTTGTAGTAAATAAAGATATTAATATTGTTACTTATTGACGTTTCGTCAATAAGTGTATTGAAGTTTTGTATAAGTGTCTTACTAACTTCTCGATACTGTATACCATTTATAATGTGAGGTGTTGGGAGCTCTGCTGTGATGCAGGTGTTGGGAGCTCTGCTGTGATGCAGGTGTTGGGAGCTTTGTTGTGATGCAGGTGCTTGGAGCTCTGCTGTGATGCAGGTGTTGGGAGCTTTGTTGTGATGCAGGTGTTGGGAGCTTTGCTGTGATGCAGGTGTTGGGAGCTCTGCTGTGATGCAGGTGTTGGGAGCTTTGTTGTGATGCAGGTGTTGGGAGCTTTGTTGTGATGCAGGTGTTGGGAGCTCTGCTGTGATGCAGGTGTTGGGAGCTTTGCTGTGATGCAGGTGTTGGGAGCTCTGCTGTGATGCAGGTGTTGGGAGCTCTGCTGTGATGCAGGTGTTGGGAGCTCTGCTGTGATGCAGGTGTTGGGAGCTTTGTTGTGATGCAGGTGTTGGGAGCTCTGCTGTGATGCAGGTGTTGGGAGCTTTGCTGTGATGCAGGTGTTGGGAGCTCTGCTGTGATGCAGGTGTTGGGAGCTCTGCTGTGATGCAGGTGTTGGGAGCTCTGCTGTGATGCAGGTGTTTGGAGCTTTGCTGTGATGCAGGTGTTTGGAGCTCTGCTGTGATGCAGGTGTTGAGAGCTCTGCTGTGATGCAGGTGTTGAGAGCTCTGCTGTGATGCAGGTGTTGGGAGCTCTGCTGTGATGCAGGTGTTGGGAGCTCTGCTGTGATGCAGGTGTTTGGAGCTTTGCTGTGATGCAGGTGTTTGGAGCTCTGCTGTGATGCAGGTGTTGGGAGCTCTGCTGTGATGCAGGTGTTGGGAACTCTGCTGTGATGCAGGTGTTGGGAGCTCTGCTGTGATGCAGGTGTTGGGAGCTCTGCTTTGATGCAGGTGTTGGGAGCTCTGCTGTGATGCAGGTGTTGGGAGCTCTGCTGTGATGCAGGTGTTGGGAGCTCTGCTGTGATGCAGGTGTTGGGAGCTCTGCTGTGATGCAGGTGTTGGGAGCTCTGCTGTGATTCAGGTGTTGGGAGCTCTGCTGTGATGCAGGTGTTGGGAGCTTTGTTGTGATGCAGGTGTTGGGAGCTCTGCTGTGATGCAGGTGTTGGGAGCTTTGTTGTGATGCAGGTGTTTGGAGCTCTGCTTTGATGCAGGTGTTTGGAGCTTTGCTGTGATGCAGGTGTTTGGAGCTCTGCTGTGATGCAGGTGTTGGGAGCTCTGCTGTGATGCAGGTGTTGGGAGCTCTGCTGTGATGCAGGTGTTGGGAGCTCTGCTGTGATGCAGGTGTTGAGAGCTTTGCTGTGATGCAGGTGTTGGGAGCTCTGCTGTGATGCAGGTGTTGGGAGCTCTGCTGTGATGCAGGTGTTGGGAGCTCTGCTGTAATGCAGGTGTTGGGAGCTCTGCTGTGATGCAGGTGTTGGGAGCTCTGCTGTGATGCAGGTGTTGGGAGCTCTGCTGTGATGCAGGTGTTAGAGAAATATAAACATTCCCTCACTGGGGCAAAGAAACACTACTATGAGATTTCATTTCACCTGTGAAAACAATCAGTATATCGTTACGAAATATGCTGACCGACTTGATTTGAACATTGTAATATTAGTGTGTACGCGGGGCCTGGAATTCAGGTCACAGATTGGTTTTGATTAGTTGGTCGGCTTTTTACTACTACAGCAACTCTGCCAGAAGATGAAGGGGTTTGACGGCTTCGTCTCTAATGAGTCAGCGAGAGTCTTCAGGGGTTGGTTTAACTGGGATCTCTCTCTCTCACACCCACACCTGAGGAAAGCGTTCCGACACCCCAGTAAGGAATCGTTTAAGACACTTGTACACGGTATACGTCAGGCCTATACTGGAGTATGTAGCACCAGTTTGGAACCCACACCTGGTCAAGCATGTCAAGAAATTAGAGAAAGTGCAAAGGTTTGCAACAAGGTTAGTTCCAGAGCTAATAGGAATGTCCTACGACGAAAGGTTAAGAGAAATCGACCTGACGACACTGGAGGACAGGAGAGATAGGGGATACATGATAACGAAAAACAAAATACTGAGAGGAATCGACAAGGTGGATAGAGACAGGATGTTCCAGAGATGGGACACAGCAACAAGGGGTCACAGTTGGAAGTAGAAGACTCAGACGAATCACAGGGATGTTAGTAAGTATTTTTACAGTCAAAGAGGTGTCGGGAAGTGGAATAGTCTGGGAAGTGATGTAGTGGATGCAGGATCCATACATAGCTTTAAGAATAGGTATGATAAAGCTCATGTCGAGGGAAGAGTGACCTAGTAGGGCCAGCAAAGAGGCTGGGCCAGGAGCTGTGAATCGACCCCTGCAAACACAACTAGGTGAATACACACTACACTACACTCACACAACGGAGGAGTACCTCCAGCTGACGATAATTCTATAGAGAAGGACAACAGCTTTGGGAATGAGGAGACCCCCACCGTGAACCTGCTGTAATCCTGTTACATAAAGAGATCAAATATTACAGCGTGGAATGGGGGGTGGAATCCTTCTCGGAGCACGGGAAGGCACTGTACAGTGACACACCGGAGACTGATCAGCAAACTAGAAGGGCGAACAAGGGTCAGTAAGGGACATGTTTTACGAAGGAATACTCGGATACTCAAGAACGGAATGTTGAAAATGAGAGGAACCGAGAGAAGACTGATGGTAAATGAGAGAGGAAGCGAGAGAGCATTAATGGTAAATGAGAAAGAGGAAACGAGAGAGCATTGATGGTAAATGAGAGAGAGGAAGCGAGAGAGCATTTATGGTAAATGAGAGAGAGGAAGCGAGAGAGGATTGATGGTAAATGAGAGAGAGGAAGCGAGAGAGCATTGATGGTAAATGAGAAAGAGGAAGCGAGAGAGCATTGATGGTAAATGAGAAAGAGGAAGCGAGAGAGCATTGATGGTAAATGAGAAAGAGGAAACGAGAGAGCATTGATGGTAAATGAGAGAGAGGAAGCGAGAGAGCATTTATGGTAAATGAGAGAGAGGAAGCGAGAGAGGATTGATGGTAAATGAGAGAGAGGAAGCGAGAGAGCATTGATGGTAAATGAGAAAGAGGAAGCGAGAGAGCATTGATGGTAAATGAGAAAGAGGAAGCGAGAGAGCATTGATGGTAAATGAGAGAGAGGAAGCGAGAGAGCATTGATGGTAAATGAGAAAGAGGAAGCGAGAGAGCATTGATGGTAAATGAGAGAGAGGAAGCGAGAGAGCATTGATGGTAAATGAGAGAGAGGAAGCGAGAGAGCATTGATGGTAAATGAGAGAGAGGAAGCGAGAGAGCATTGATGGTAAATGAGAGAGAGGAAGCGAGAGAGCATTGATGGTAAATGAGAGAGAGGAAGCCAGAGAGCATTGATGGTAAATGAGAGAGAGGAAGCCAGAGAGCATTGATGGTAAATGAGAGAAAGGAAGCGAGAGAGCATTGATGGTAAATGAGAGAGAGGAAGCGAGAGAGCATTGATGGTAAATGAGAGAGAGGAAGCCAGAGAGCATTGATGGTAAATGAGAGAGAGGAAGCCAGAGAGCATTGATGGTAAATGAGAGAAAGGAAGCGAGAGAGCATTGATGGTAAATGAGAGAGAGGAAGCGAGAGAGCATTGATGGTAAATGAGAGAGAGGAAGCCAGAGAGCATTGATGGTAAATGAGAGAGAGGAAGCCAGAGAGCATTGATGGTAAATGAGAGAAAGGAAGCGAGAGAGCATTGATGGTAAATGAGAGAGAGGAAGCGAGAGAGCATTGATGGTAAATGAGAGAGAGGAAGCCAGAGAGCATTGATGGTAAATGAGAAAGAGGAAGCGAGAGAGCATTGATGGTAAATGAGAGAAAGGAAGCGAGAGAGCATTGATGGTAAATGAGAGAGAGGAAGCCAGAGAGCATTGATGGTAAATGAGAGAGAGGAAGCCAGAGAGCATTGATGGTAAATGAGAGAGAGGAAGCCAGAGAGCATTGATGGTAAATGAGAGAAAGGAAGCGAGAGAGCATTGATGGTAAATGAGAGAGAGGAAGCGAGAGAGCATTGATGGTAAATGAGAGAGAGGAAGCCAGAGAGCATTGATGGTAAATGAGAGAGAGGAAGCGAGAGAGCATTGATGGTAAATGAGAGAGAGGAAGCGAGAGAGCATTGATGGTAAATGAGAGAGAGGAAGCGAGAGAGCATTGATGGTAAATGAGAGAGAGGAAGCGAGAGAGCATTGATGGTAAATGAGAGAGAGGAAGCGAGAGAGCATTGATGGTAAATGAGAGAGAGGAAGCCAGAGAGCATTGATGGTAAATGAGAGAAAGGAAGCGAGAGAGCATTGATGGTAAATGAGAGAGAGGAAGCGAGAGAGCATTGATGGTAAATGAGAGAGAGGAAGCCAGAGAGCATTGATGGTAAATGAGAGAGAGGAAGCGAGAGAGCATTGATGGTAAATGAGAAAGAGGAAGCCAGAGAGCATTGATGGTAAATGAGAAAGAGGAAGCGAGAGAGCATTGATGGTAAATGAGAGAGAGGAAGCGAGAGAGCATTGATGGTAAATGAGAGAGAGGAAGCCAGAGAGCATTGATGGTAAATGAGAGAGAGGAAGCGAGAGAGCATTGATGGTAAATGAGAAAGAGGAAGCCAGAGAGCATTGATGGTAAATGAGAAAGAGGAAGCGAGAGAGCATTGATGGTAAATGAGAGAGAGGAAGCGAGAGAGCATTGATGGTAAATGAGAAAGAGGAAACGAGAGAGCATTGATGGTAAATGAGAGAGAGGAAGCGAGAGAGCATTGATGGTAAATGAGAAAGAGGAAGCGAGAGAGCATTGATGGTAAATGAGAGAGAGGAAGCGAGAGAGCATTGATGGTAAATGAGAGAGAGGAAGCCAGAGAGCATTGATGGTAAATGAGAGAGAGGAAGCGAGAGAGCATTGATGGTAAATGAGAGAGAGGAAGCGAGAGAGCATTGATGGTAAATGAGAAAGAGGAAGCCAGAGAGCATTGATGGTAAATGAGAAAGAGGAAGGGAGAGAGCATTGATGGTAAATGAGAGAGAGGAAGCGAGAGAGCATTGATGGTAAATGAGAAAGAGGAAACGAGAGAGCATTGATGGTAAATGAGAGAGAGGAAGCGAGAGAGCATTGATGGTAAATGAGAAAGAGGAAGCGAGAGAGCATTGATGGTAAATGAGAGAGAGGAAGCGAGAGAGCATTGATGGTAAATGAGAGAGAGGAAGCGAGAGAGCATTGATGGTAAATGAGAGAGAGGAAGCGAGAGAGCATTGATGGTAAATGAAAAGAAAACAATTTCGCGAACACTGGGAAATGCTTATTCTATCTAAGGGAAGCAAAGAAGTGATGTGGACGAGGAAGTGACGGAGGTGATGGGAAGTGACGGGAATGATGGAGTGACGGTAGTAAAGGAGGTGATGGAAGTGACGGGAATGATGGGGTGACGGAAGTAACGGAGGTGATGGAAGTGACCGGGTGACGGGAGAGACAGAGGTAGCGGAATTGACAGAAGTGAAGGGAGTGATTGGTTGACGGAAGTGACGGAAGTGACTTAAGTGACAGAGGTGACGGAACTGACGGAGCGACGAGGGTGACGGAAGTGACGGAGGTGACGGAAGTAACAGAGGCGACAGAAGTGACAGGAGTAACAGAAGTGACGGAGACAAACAGTTTAAACAGTAGGTATAACAGAATCCAGGTGACCAGGAATCATTAAGACTAAGAGGCGGACCCAGGAGCTGATGCTAAACACCAACAAGCGAAGTTCCCAGAGTAGTACAACACTACAACAAAGCCTTAGGCATTCGACTGTCTCAAAACAAATGCAAAGAAACTCACACAAGATGACAAGAACACTAGTAAAGAACTGTATGAAAAATAAACTAAAACACAGCAGCTACAAGAAACAATTAACGACAGTTCGTCGGAATGTTTACAAGTGACAATCTCCCCTCCACACCATCTCCATCCTCCCCTCTCCCACTCTATCCTTTTTTTTCACCTCGTCCCCCTCCACACCATCTCTATCCTCCCCTCTCCCACTCTATCCTCTTTTCCACCTCGTCCGCGTAACACTGACTGGCCGAAATGGACTTCAGCGTTGCCCATGAATATAATAATTTAATATAATAACGTTAATGACTGTGCCATTGCGTAAGACAAGGCCAAGTGTATCTAGCGAATGTAAATGACAGGAAAAAATAAAATAAAAAGTCACCCGTCTGGAGGGAGCTGTGCATCGTAGACTCATATAAAATGATAATGACGAATAACGGAAAGAAATATATTTGAATATAGAAACGAAAAAAAGCCCAATATTCTCCGCTGGAAATTGCAAAGCAAAAAATTACGGTAGAATTTTATACAGACCTGAAAATAGTTCACTCCTAAATATAGTGGTCTCACTGTAGTATAATATAGCAATTTAGAGTATTATTTCGCATTTGCATTCCTGTGTATAGAGTGAGAGGCGTTCATCGATACCCATCGATACCATGCCTAACCCTTCTAGGGTAGGGTAGGTGCCTGAGCCCGAGCCTTTAGCTCATAAGACTGTCATTCCCATTTGCCCCCTTGGGGTGGGGATGGCAGACCAGAGAGGCCTAGCTTGTGGCTAGGCCTGGGGACAGTTGGTCCCAAAGATGAGGAGGTACTTGTGCCTCCTCCCATGGGAGACTTAGGTCTCAGACACTCCCTAAAGAGGGAGCCAAGGCCGGGCCACCACTTGGAAAAGGCCCGGGCCGGGAGAATACCGGCGAATCTTTAATAATAATAATAATTTTAATCCCTCTTTCAGACACTAAAGTATACTTGTCTGGTGGTGAAAAGGTCAGGCGGAGCGTCAATAACATTCCTGTGGGCGATAGGTTTTAAACCCTCTATTAATTATGAGCCATTGGCATTTACGGGCTGTGGTTCGTACGTTGGACTACGTGCGGCCAGGAGTAACAGCCTGGTTGATCAGGCCCTGATCCACCGGGAGGCCTGGTCAAGGACTGGGCCGCGGGGGCGTTGGCCCCCGGAACACCTCCCACACCCTCCCATTGTCATAATTTACCTAAAAAATCATTACACAAATATGTAACCCGCACACAGTCAGTGTAACTTGTAAGTGGTCCAGGACGGACCAAAACGTCATTATAAGTTTCTCTCTCCTGTCTACCCGTGAACAATTCCAAATAGTGTCTAAATCCAGTCTAAATAAATCAGTTCAGTTGTGTGAAAAGAAATCATTAGGAAGTGGCCGGAAAGAGAAAGATGAGTAGAGTGTACATACCAAGACTGAGAAGACTTTTGGCATGGCCCCCTTCAAGAGGCTAATTTTCAAGTCAGAAAAAGTAAGAGTATCGAGTATCTGGTGAGTCGCTCTAATGGATTAGCGAATACCTCGTTAATCTAGATCCTTGTTGGACAGGCCAAGTTTTCTAACAGAAAACTTACAGATTACACTAAATTAACGAGGAAAATAAGAGCGAAGAGATATTGTCTGATGCTACGGGAAGACTTGAAAAAACTACAGGAACGCCCTGTAAACTATATTGGATTTATAACCTAACAAATGCCATGTGATGAGGATGAATAAGGTCGCAGTAAAATATCGAACTAATAAGGACATAACAAATATAATCAGAAAGGAGATATCCGGGACGAAAATTAAACTTCACACTTCAGACATCAGCGGCATACATAGACCTGGCAAATATAGGAAGAAAAGGCTTAACAAGAGAGCATGCATAATATTGCAAAAAATTTGTGCTGAAGATACATGATCATGGTAGTGCGATGGTAAATGATGGAAAAGGACAAAAGCTTGCAACTAGTTAGAGGGAAGGAAGAACACGCGCTTATATTGCGTAAGAAGCGGCCAAAAAAATAAAAGACTTCAGTAAATGTTTCTTGAGACTAATGGAGTGTGTGAGCTCCAGCAGGAGGTTAAGTGCTACGATTATCGCAAACTTTTAAAATAATTGCGCTTAATTATAAAAGTCAGGGAAACCACGAATGTTGTTCCGTCCCTTGCAACCACACACACACACACACACACACACACACACACACACACACACACACACACACACACACACACACACACACACACACACACACACACACACTAAAAAAATTGCAATCTACAATTTGGCTGCTCGAAATTGCCTTTGCAAAGCAATATATTTTTATTGACCACAACAGACAAATTTATGGAATGACACTTTCCGTATGTGTGTGTATCTCTTCGAGATTCTTTCACGTCTAACAAGAGTTTCAAAACCACACCACCTTACGGGTCCATTTTGCATTGCTTATCCGGTGATTTTGTTTGCAAGAGCAATCTCAACCGTAAAAATACTTGAAGCGTTGCAAGAAGGCCCAAGAGCTTTTTATTAGCAGATGTGACGGGAGTAATAGAAGAGTGAGTAGCCAGTAGCTACCTATTGTGTTATTTTAAGGTAGTGTAGTGTACCAGGTTCACTTCCCTCGCCAGACATAAAAAAGGAGCATGGGAATGTTGCAGCGGCGCTGCTCGTCCTTCACAGCGAAGGAATAAGTAGCAAGCACACGTATCGTTTTTATATATGTTTACTTACATGAAACTGTGGAATATAATCACATTTATTGTCAGTGACATACTGATGTTTAATGTTTTACTGTACTGTTAAATTGTAATGCAATAATGAAAAAGATGTAAACAGAGAGAAATAAGGGAAAGTTCGTGAAAAATCCAGCAATCCAGAGGCGGAAGTTACTTTCACAGCGGCTGCGTAATACGTCAAGGATTTATTTATGTTTTGACGTGAACGAGGGGTTGTGGTTGTGTCACCCGCAGACAACCTGAAGTTCGCACACTCGCTCGCAATTGCTCATGCCGGCCGTCGTCAAGCAACATATAATGGATGTAAAGCAGTGCAAATGGTGGAGTCTCAGCAGAGGTATAATGTTACACTCTCTGGGGAATTGCGGGTCAGTATTTTTTTTTTCTTACAAGCACACACACACACACACACACACACACACACACACACACACACACATACACACACACACACACACACACACACACACAAACATGTCGATTCGAGTTTGCATTTTGTTTTAATTTCCAGTTCAGTCTTTATTTTAGATTAAATTTTGTTTTATCAACATTGCTAATTATGGCTGGCTTTCCAGGTTCACCAGGTGATGTTGTTACACCAACAAGGTAATTGAGTTTGAGTCCACTGTACCCTTAAACCACGAAGTTACAACCCACAGTACCCTCACACCACGTTAGTACCTGAGTCACTGCCCGAAGTACCCCCACACCACGATGGTACCTCAGTCACTGCCAACAGTACCCCGTCACTACGTTGGTACCTGAATCACTGCCCACAGTACCCCGTCACCACGTTAGTACCTGAGTCACTGCCCACATTACCCCGTCACCACGTTGGTACCTAAGTAACAGACCGCTGTACCACTGCACCACAAGGAAACACAGACTCGGTTCAACTCGATGCCTTTTTTTTTCAAACCAATCTTTTACGCTCACGACAGCCTGAAATCTCAGCTTACATTAAGCTGCGTGTTTTTAGAACACTTTCCTTTTTATGAAGATTAAAGGTGTATGAAGGAAACCAGTAACTGTGAAGGTAAGTACAGTGAAGAAACGGTAGTAGTGGGACTGACGTTTCACTCATTGTAGACATTTACCAAGTCATCTGACATGATAAACCTCCACGCAGAGCGAAACGTCGTGCAAGTAAAAACATATTCTGGAGCTGTGTGCCTGTTGTTCTCTACAGGATGAGGAAGGAAGGTGAGAGTGGGACTAGCAAGACACTGATCTCACTCCAGGTTTAGACCTACAAGCGACACACTAGTGTGGTCTTGAAGACCATCTGCGTTATTATCTTTTCCTCTTCTGCTGCGTCTCCAGTGTTGGAAAATGCGTCTCTAACCGTTTCAGAACGTTCTCCAGGAAGTACAATTGTAAGAACCTCAACCTTCCTTGGGTAGATGCTGATAGCCTGGCAATCCCCAGGCGCTCTTTGACCCCTAAGGGATTAGCGCTTGAAAATAATAATAATGATAAAATAATAATAATAATAATAATAATGATAATAATAACTAAATGTTTTATGATTTCTATTGACTTTCAGATACGTAAATATCTACACTTTCGTAACAGTGTGTGAGCGTGTATATATATATATATATATATATATATATATATATATATATATATATATATATATATATATATATATATATATATATATATATATATATATATATATATATATATATATATATATTTGAAAGCTGTTGTGTCGTCAAGTAAAAATTCCTTCTGTTTACGTGAGTGGCGAAACATCTGCGTAAACGTGTTTACAACTTGAATGCTATGTTTAAATTACATTTTAACGTGAATAACATAGTGAGTTAACGATGGCAGGAGCGTCTATGTTGAGCGAGAGTAATGAGGTGGAGGTGAGGCAACACTTCCACCTGGTGTTCCCTCTCATTACTGAGGAAGAAGATTGGGGTGAGGGGAAGTGAGGGGGGGTGAATGGAAGCAAGTAGGAGGGGGTACAAAAGGGGGAAGGTGGCGTTGGGAGGCAGTAGGGGCAAGAATACAGGACAGAGGTGAAAATAAATGTGATTCTGATAAAGCATGGATTGAGTGAGGGTGCAGGTGTTGGTCATAGGTTGTGTGGAGGTGTTGGTCATGGATTGTGTGGAGGTGTTGGTCATAGGTTGTGTGGAGGTGTTGGTCATGGGTTGTGTGGAGGTGTTGGTCATAGGTTGTGTGGAGGTGTTGGTCATGGGTTGTGTGGAGGTGTTGGTCATGGGTTGAATGCAGGTGTTGGTCATGGGTTGTGTGGAGGTGTTGGTCGTGGGTTGAATTCAGGTGTTGGTTATGGGTTGTGTGGAGGTGTTGGTCATGGGTTGAATGCAGGTGTTGGCATGGGTTGTGTGGAGGTGTTGGTCGTGGGTTGAATTCAGGTGTTAGTTATGGGTTGTGTGGAGGTGTTGGTCATGGGTTGAGTGAGTGGGTGGGAGGTGAAGGTGTTGGTCATGGGTTAAGTGGGTGGGTGGGAGGTGTAGGTGTTAATCATGGGTTAAGTGGGTGGGTGGGAGGTGCAGGTATTCGTCATGGGCTGAGTGGGTGGGAGGTGCAGATGTTGGTCATGCGTTAAGTGGGTGGGTGGGAGGTGCAGGTGTTAGTCATGGGCTGAGTGAGTGTGTGGAAGGTGCAGGTGTTGTGGTTGATGTTATACACACACTTTATGACTTGTTACTTTCATAATTTCATTCAGTTTAGTTTACCACTTGAATATTCGCACTCCACTGAGCCTCTCACTATGTTTTCTTACTGATGTTAAATAGTTAACTTTAAGTTAAATACAGACAGCACAGTTATTTACATTTCTTTAAAATACAGAGTACGTGTTTAACACTATATCGAGAGTTGAGCTAAACAAGTGCAACACCTGCCAACAGTTGCACTGGGAAGAGAAAGGCGAGATATATTATGAAGGGGAAGTGAGAGGTGCCGAGTTTGTTGGTTAGTAAATTAATCCCGGTGGTGGCGTCGGTGGTGGTGACGGTGGTGGTGATGGTGGTGGTGACGGTGGTGGTGAAGGTGGTGGTGACGGTGGTGGTGGTGGTGACGGTGGTGGTGGTGGTGGTGGTGGTAGAGGGTTGGGGGAGGGGGAACACGAGCTTTTAAGACTAGTAACAATATCGGTAGAGAGGTCTCTTGTCTTTCTGTCCTTGTTGAGCGTGAAGGTCTTGCGAGGTCCTTCCCGAGCTGTCACTGCTCGAGGGTGTCAAACACAAAACTAATTTGGGGAATTTAAATAAGGTTGTCACTGAACTTTAGCAGAGTGATTTGTGCGGCGGGAATGAAAGTGGTCATGCTGGGCTATTTGATTGTGTGTACTCTCCTAGTAATGGCTGCGGGTTTCGATTCTCGATCTCTGCTTCCCCCACCATCCTCGCTTGTTAACTGCATAACGCCTGGTTTCACTTCCTACCTCTCGAAACTATCTTTTAAAGCTGCATGTCAAGTTACCTTCCGCCACTTACTGGCTTGAGTTATTCCAGTTTATGGCCACAGCTAGGATTAAGAAATTCTTCCCAACATCCCTCAGACTTGACTGCATCATCAGTTTCCCTTTTTGGTCCTTTGTCCTTGATCCCGGTCTTTTATGCACTCTGTCCATGTCTTTTTCATCAAGTACTCTAAGTATCTTTTACATTGTTGTCATGTTTTCTTAAGTCCTTTCCTGCATGGCCACAGCTAGGGACTAGTCTTACTGCAGATCACTGGACTCTTCAGAGCTTATTTACGTGCTTTAACTGGTGGAACTCTGGCCAGGTACTATAAACTCTGTGTTACATCTGTCGAATGTTGTACACAGAGTTCTGAATGACTCTTCATTAAAGTTTCAAATAATCGTTCCCGGAATCACTATGCGTCTTTCTCCCAAACAATAAGCTTATCATTATGCTTACTCCAAGGTCCTTTTCCAAGTTCGAAATCTGAATGCTTTGCCATCCCAGTGTGTACTCAGTCTCCGGTCTTCTTTCTCCCTCTAGGACTGCCAAATCTTTGCAATTGCTTGGTTTGAATTATAGTACATAATTGTCTCATTATCCTTGTTGTATATACGAGATGTCTTTTAGCGTTTCATGTCTTTTACATTTTTCATTTACCTCATAAATGTGACATCATTTCTGAAACAATTGTAGGCTCTAATTTGACTTTTGGAGTGTCGTTTACTTATATATATATATATATATATATATATATATATATATATATATATATATATATATATATATATATATATATATATACATGGTTTCTTTTTCTGTCTCATAAACACGCTAGATAACAGGGATATCTTGCTACTCCTACTTACACTTTGGTCACACTTCACAGACACGCACATGCATATATATATAAATACATCTAGGTTTTTCTCCTTTTTCTAAATAGCTCTTGTTCTTCTTTATTTCTTCTATTGTCCATGGGGAAGTGGAAAAGAATCTTTCCTCCGTAAGCCATGCGTGTCGTATGAGGCGACTAAAATGCCGGGAGCAATGGGCTAGTAACCCCTTCTCCTGTAGACATTTACTAAAAAAGAGAAGAAAAACTTGATAAAACTGGGATGCTTAAATGTGCGTGGATGTAGTGCGGATGACAAGAAACAGATGATTGCTGATGTTATGAATGAAAAGAAGTTGGATGTTCTGGCCCTAAGCGAAACAAAGCTGAAGGGGGTAGGGGAGTTTCAGTGGGGGGAAATAAATGGGATTAAATCTGGAGTATCTGAGAGAGTTAGAGCAAAGGAAGGGGTAGCAGTAATGTTAAATGATCAGTTATGGAAGGAGAAAAGAGAATATGAATGTGTAAATTCAAGAATTATGTGGATTAAAGTAAAGGTTGGATGCGAAAAGTGGGTCATAATAAGCGTGTATGCACCTGGAGAAGAGAGGAATGTAGAGGAGAGAGAGAGATTTTGGGAGATGTTAAGTGAATGTATAGGAGCCTTTGAACCAAGTGAGAGAGTAATTGTGGTAGGGTACCTGAATGCTAAAGTAGGAGAAACTTTTAGAGAGGGTGTGGTAGGTAAGTTTGGGGTGCCAGGTGTAAATGATAATGGGAGCCCTTTGATTGAACTTTGTATAGAAAGGGGTTTAGTTATAGGTAATACATATTTTAAGAAAAAGAGGATAAATAAGTATACAAGATATGATGTAGGGCGAAATGACAGTAGTTTGTTGGATTATGTTTTGGTAGATAAAAGACTGTTGAGTAGACTTCAGGATGTACATGTTTATAGAGGGGCCACAGATATATCAGATCACTTTCTAGTTGTAGCTACACTGAGAGTAAAAGGTAGATGGGATACAAGGAGAATAGAAGCATCAGGGAAGAAAGAGGTGAAGGTTTATAAACTAAAAGAGGAGGCAGTTAGGGTAAGATATAAACAGCTATTGGAGGATAGATGGGCTAATGAGAGCATAGGCAATGGGGTCGAAGAGGTATGGGGTAGGTTTAAAAATGTAGTGTTAGAGTGTTCAGCAGAAGTTTGTGGTTACAGGAAAGTGGGTGCGAGAGGGAAGAGGAGCGATTGGTGGAATGATGATGTAAAGAGAGTAGTAAGGGAGAAAAAGTTAGCATATGAGAAGTTTTTACAAAGTAGAAGTGATGCAAGGAGGGAAGAGTATATGGAGAAAAAGAGAGAGGTTAAGAGAGTGGTGAAGCAATGTAAAAAGAGAGCAAATGAGAGAGTGGGTGAGATGTTATCAACAAATTTTGTTGAAAATAAGAAAAAGTTTTGGAGTGAGATTAACAAGTTAAGAAAGCCTAGAGAACAAATGGATTTGTCAGTTAAAAATAGGAGAGGAGAGTTATTAAATGGAGAGTTAGAGGTATTGGGAAGATGGAGGGAATATTTTGAGGAATTGTTAAATGTTGATGAAGATAGGGAAGCTGTGATTTCGTGTATAGGACAAGGAGGAATAATATCTTGTAGGAGTGAGGAAGAGCCAGTTGTGAGTGTGGGGGAAGTTCGTGAGGCAGTAGGTAAAATGAAAGGGGGTAAGGCAGCCGGGATTGATGGGATAAAGATAGAAATGTTAAAAGCAGGTGGGGATATAGTTTTAGAGTGGTTGGTGCAATTATTTAATAAATGTATGGAAGAGGGTAAGGTACCTAGGGATTGGCAGAGAGCATGCATAGTTCCTTTGTATAAAGCCAAAGGGGATAAAAGAGAGTGCAAAAATTATAGGGGGATAAGTCTGCTGAGTATACCTGGTAAAGTGTATGGTAGAGTTATTATTGAAAGAATTAAGAGTAAGACGGAGAATAGGATAGCAGATGAACAAGGCGGCTTTAGGAAAGGTAGGGGGTGTGTGGACCAGGTGTTTACAGTGAAACATATAAGTGAACAGTATTTAGATAAGGCTAAAGAGGTCTTTGTGGCATTTATGGATTTGGAAAAGGCGTATGACAGGGTGGATAGGGGGGCAATGTGGCAGATGTTGCAAGTGTATGGTGTAGAAGGTAGGTTACTGAAAGCAGTGAAGAGTTTTTACGAGGATAGTGAGGCTCAAGTTAGAGTATGTAGGAAAGAGGAAAATTATTTCCCAGTAAAAGTAGGCCTTAGACAAGGATGTGTGATGTCACCGTGGTTGTTTAATATATTTATAGATGGGGTTGTAAGAGAAGTAAATGCTAGGGTCTTGGCAAGAGGCGTGGAGTTAAAAGATAAAGAATCACACACAAAGTGGGAGTTGTCACAGCTGCTCTTTGCTGATGACACTGTGCTCTTGGGAGATTCTGAAGAGAAGTTGCAGAGATTGGTGGATGAATTTGGTAGGGTGTGCAAAAGAAGAAAATTAAAGGTGAATACAGGAAAGAGTAAGGTTATGAGGATGACAAAAAGATTAGGTGATGAAAGATTGAATATCAGATTGGAGGGAGAGAGTATGGAGGAGGTGAATGTATTCAGATATTTGGGAGTGGACGTGTCAGCGGATGGGTCTATGAAAGATGAGGTGAATCATAGAATTGATGAGGGGAAAAGAGTGAGTGGTGCACTTAGGAGTCTGTGGATACAAAGAACTTTGTCCTTGGAGGCAAAGAGGGGAATGTATGAGAGTATAGTTTTACCAACGCTCTTATATGGGTGTGAAGCATGGGTGATGAATGTTGCAGCGAGGAGAAGGCTGGAGGCAATGGAGATGTCATGTCTGAGGGCAATGTGTGGTGTGAATATAATGCAGAGAATTCGTAGTTTGGAAGTTAGGAGGAGGTGCGGGATTACCAAAACTGTTGTCCAGAGGGCTGAGGAAGGGTTGTTGAGGTGGTTCGGACATGTAGAGAGAATGGAGCGAAACAGAATGACTTCAAGAGTGTATCAGTCTGTAGTGGAAGGAAGGCGGGGTAGGGGTCGGCCTAGGAAAGGTTGGAGAGAGGGGGTAAAGGAGGTTTTGTGTGCGAGGGGCTTGGACTTCCAGCAGGCATGCGTGAGCGTGTTTGACAGGAGTGAATGGAGACAAATGGTTTTTAATACTTGACGTGCTGTTGGAGTGTGAGCAAAGTAACATTTATGAAGGGGTTCAGGGAAACCGGCAGGCCGGACTTGAGTCCTGGAGATGGGAAGTACAGTGCCTGCACTCTGAAGGAGGGGTGTTAATGTTGCAGTTTAAAAGCTGTAGTGTAAAGCACCCTTCTGGCAAGACAGTGATGGAGTGAATGATGGTGAAAGTTTTTCTTTTTCGGGCCACCCTGCCTTGGTGGGAATCGGCCAGTGTGATAATAAAAATAATATATATATATATATATATATATATATATATATATATATATATATATATATATATATATATATATATATATATATATATATATATATATGTATGTATATATATATATATATATATATATATATATATATATATATATATATATATATATATATATATATATATATATATATATATATATATATATATATATATATATATATATCACCCTGCCTCGGTGGGAGACGGCCGACTTGTTGAAAAAAAAAAAAAATATCAGGAATAGTAATGGTCTCAGCACTGACCTTTGTGGGACTCCAACTGTCGCGTTTGTCCCCTCCTAATACTGTACATCATTTATGGCCATCGCTCTGTCCCCTTCACATTAAGTATGCTGCGACCCACTGCAGCATCTTCCTTCATATTCCTTCTTGCTCCTGTAGTTCGTGAAACATTCTATGGTGTGATATCGAAAACCCTCTTGCAGCCCAGGAATATTTAGTCCCATCGTTCTTTTTTTTCAATGCTTCCTTTGTGTCACTTAGTTGCTGACCTCGAGCATGTGCCGTCTTTAACCCTGTTCACATGAATTATTTTCTTTTATGAATCGTCAGTGTTACAGATACTCTACCATTGTCCAAATTACGTAGCTTATAAATTATATTGGACAATATAGTTTATGCAAGAATGGTATATAATACCGACGAGATGAAATTAAGACACATGTGCAACATCTGGGTATCTTTATTGTAGACGTTTCGCCATCCAGTGGCTTTATCAATAAAAATTCTTGGACATAGCTTGTCTTCAAGCTATCCAGCTATCAAGCTATGTCCTAGAATTTGTATTGATAAAGCCACTGGATGGCGAAACGTCTACAATAAAGATACCCAGATGTTGCACATGTGTCTTAATTTCATCTTGTCGGTATTATATACCATTCTTGCACAACTTGTCAGACACTGTACAATAAAGATACCCAGATGTTGCACATGTGTCTTAATTTCACAATATAGTTTAGTTCTACCTCTCATTTCCCTTTCTTGCTTGACTAGCAAAAATACATTCATCTTTTCGGTAGTTGCTCCATTTCCAGTAACCTGCTTCAGCATTTTGCTAGTGGTTCACACAACTCTGAGAGATGAACAACTCTCAGGGTACGCACGGAAACGTAAAAATGACGTTGTGACCTGTAGCGCAGTTTTCAGCGCAGTCGGCTCACAACCGATTGATCCTAGGTTCGAATCGTGGGCAAGTCGAGACATATGAGCAAGTTTCCTTACATCCACTGCCCCTGTTCACCTTCAGTAAACAGGTACTACCTGCGCGTTAGTGAACCGTTGTGGGTAGCATCTTCGGGAATGGTCAAGTACTACAAACCACTGTCAGGAGGCCTGGTCACAGACCGGGCCGCGGGGGCGTTGATCCCCGGAACTCTCTCCAGGTAAACTGAGCAACTCGAATGTCTCTCAAATGACCAAGGACAGATCTACTATGTAACTAATGAACCTTAAACTTCAGGGCCCCTAATCCCGGAGGGGCCCCGGAAACGACTTTAGTCCACTTTGCTTAAAATTTTTGAGTCTACTGTATGAGAAGGGGTTGCGAAGGGGCCCCATAACAACTCAAGCTTCAGGGCCCCAAAAATGTAGTTCCACCACTTTTTCCCATAATAGACTATGTGTGCCCATGGAACAAAGTACACGATACTCTGAGAGATGCATACACATTGGACACCTGTTTGTATGCGTTTGTTTGCCTTAATGTGCGTATATTGGATAGACCAGACAGTTTGTAACGTTCAGGGTTTATCTACTGAACTCGGGTCACTTAAAATCCTGCAGTGCACCTCAATATTAGCGTCAAGGATAAGTAATCTTCGAGAGGATGAACAGAATATGTTCACATTTTGTATATACATTAAGAAATATACAATTGTAGCTGTAAAGGTATTGAGAGATACAGCCCTCTTGATGTATATATTCATAGGTATATTCGTTTCATTATATATACATTTAAAAATATTATTATTATTATTATTATTATTATTATTATTATTATTATTATTATTATTATTAGTAGTAGTAGTAGTAGTAGTAGTAGTATTTTATTAATACTATTTTTATTAATATTATTATTATTATTATTATTATTATTATTATTATTATTATTATTATTATTATTATTATTGTTATTATTATTATTATTATTATTAGTAGTAGTAGTAGTAGTAGTAGTATTTTATTAATACTATTTTTATTAATATTATTATTATTATTATTATTATTATTATTATTATTATTATTATTGTTATTATTATTATTATTATTATTTTAAAGCGGAAGTGCTAAACCCAATTGAGACATACAACGCCTGGGGAAAGGGAAGCAATCAGGTTTGATACATTTAACTGGGGATTCGGTCCAGTTCTCCTGGATCACGAGCCCATCAGCAGCGCCAAGGCGCTGTCTCTCCTGAAGGAATTTATTCTTCGAGTTTCACAAAATGATCATTGTGAAGGTAGCGAGGTATTTCTCGACTGGGGCGAAGAGCAGATCATTCTTTCAGAATTAAGCTTTACCAAATTAGACTTGCAAAAGCTTAATCCTGAGCGAAACTTCGCCTAAACTAACAGCTTGCTTATCTTTGATAAGCAAGATAATTTGTACCACCTGGGTTACTTTACTGCCGAAATGTATCGCCTGGGCAGCAGGCTTCTTCAGTTGATTGAAGAGTCCCAACTTGTCGGTACTGCAGAGTATGCCATCAGTGACATGGTTGCTCTCCCTTACATATCTTACATAAAGAGATACATACAAGACAGGTCATGTAGTCACCACATCAAATTCCACTGGAGTTAGAATATGATGCAGCGTCGTAAGATGCAAATATTTGGTAACTTAAATGTGTGCATACAGACTTGGGCAACATTCTTGCCTCACTGAATTTACATTCCTGGCGCCAGTGTAGCACACTGTAAGTAACTCTGGTAATAATAAAAAAAAAGAAAGTAAAATGAAGATAATCATTTGTTTTGGAACACGCTTGAGGACGTGAGCAGTGTGTAGCTAACCCAATCTGTATGACAGTCACAAGACGAGAACAACATATGCAGTACTCGAAAGTTTTGTTTAGTAATATTACTAACTTTCGTGGTTAATGGAGTTAAAATTCTGTCGACTACAGTAGGACCATTAAGGCTGCGCGCAACTTAATATCAACACTAAAGAAGAATTTAATCCTTACAGTGGGATGTATAATCCTCTCGGTGAACATATTCTGAGTAGCCTTCTTCATCAGCAGTGGTGTGAGAACTGTAACCCAGTGGTGTCAGAACTGTAACCCAGTGGTGTCAGAACTGTAACCCAGTGGTGTGAGAACTGTAACCCAGTGGTGTGAGAACTGTAACCCAGTGGTGTCAGAACTGTACCCCAGTGATGTTAGAACTGTAACCCAGTGGTGTCAGAAATGTTACCCAGTGGTGTCAGAACTGTAACCCAGTGGTGTGAGAACTGTAACCCAGTGGTGTGAGAACTGTAACCCAGTGGTGTGAGAACTGTAACCCAGTGGTGTGAGAACTGTAACCCAGTGGTGTGAGAACAGTAACCCAGTGGTGTGAGAACTGCAACCCAGTGGTGTCAGAACTGTAACCCAGTGGTGTCAGAACTGTAACCCAGTGGTGTCAGAACTGTAACCCAGTGGTGTCAGAACTGTAACCCAGTGGTGTCAGAACTGTAACCCAGTGGTGTCAGAACTGTAACCCAGTGGTGTCAGAACTGTAACCCAGTGGTGTCAGAACTGTAACCAAGTTTTGTGAGAACTGTAACCCAGTGGTGTCAGAACTGTAACCCAGTGGTGTCAGAACTGTACCCCAGTGGTGTCAGAACTGCAACCCAGTAGTGTGAGAACTGTAACCCAGTGGTGTGAGAACTGTAACCGAGTGGTGTGAGAACTGTAACCTAGTGGTGTGAGAACTGCAACCCAGTGGTGTGAGAACTGTAACACAGTGGTGTCAGAACTGTAACCCAGTGGTGTCAGAACTGTACCCCAGTGATGTTAGAACTGTAACCCAGTGGTGTCAGAAATGTTACCCAGTGGTGTCAGAACTGTAACCCAGTGGTGTGAGAACTGTAACCCAGTGGTGTGAGAACAGTAATCCAGTGGTGTCAGAACTGTAACCCAGTGGTGTCAGAACTGTAACCCAGTGGTGTGAGAACTGTAACCCAGTGGTGTTAGAACTGTAACCCAGTGGTGTGAGAGCTGTAACCCAGTGGTGTCAGAACTGTGACACAGTGGTGTCAGAACTGTAACCCAGTGGTGTCAGAACTGTAACCCAGTGGTGTCAGAACTGTAACCCAGTGGTTTGAGAACTGTAACCCAGTGGTGTGAGAACTGTAACCCAGTGGTGTCAGAACTGTAACCCAGTGGTGTCAGAACTGTAACCCAGTGGTGTCAGAACTGTAACAGAGTGGTGTCAGAATTGTAACCCAGTGGTGTCAGAACTGTAAACCAGTGGTGATAGAACTGTAACCCAGTGGTGTGAGAACTGTAACCCAGTGGTGTCAGCACTGTAACCCAGTGGTGTCAGAATTGTAACCCAGTAGTGTGAGAACTGTAACCCAGTGGTGTGAGAACTGTAACCCAGTGGTGTGAGAACTGTAACCCAGTGGTGTGACAACTGCAACCCAGTGGCGTGAGAACTGTAACCCAGTGGTGTCAGAACTGTAACCCAGTGGTGTCAGAACTGTAACCCAGTGGTGTCAGAACTGTACCCCAGTGGTGTCAGAACTGTAACCCAGTGGTGTAAGAACTGAAACCCAGTGGTGTGAGAACTGTAACCCAGTGGTGTGAGAACTGTAACCCAGTGTTGTGAGAAATGTAATCCAGTGGTGTCAGAACTGTAACCCAGTGGTGTCAGAACTGTAACCCAGTGATGTCAGAACTGTAACCAAATGGTGTCAGAACTGTAACCCAGTGATGTGAGAACTGTAATCCAGTGGTGTGAGAACTGTAACCCAGTGGTGTCAGAACTGTAACCCAGTGGTGTCAGAACTGTAACCCAGTGGTGTCAGAACTGTAACCCAGTGGTGTTAGAACTGAAACGCAGTGGTGTGAGAACTGTAACCCAGTGTGTTGTGAGAACTGTAATCCAGTGGTGTGAGAACTGTAACCCAGTCGTGTCAGAACTGTAACCCAGTGGTGTCAGAACTGTAACCCAGTGGTGTCAGAACTGTAACCCAGTGGTGTCAGAACTGTAACCCAGTGGTGTTAGAACTGTAACCCAGTGGTGTGAGAACTGTAACCCAGTGGTGTCAGCTCTGTAACCCAGTGGTGTCAGAATTGTAACCCAGTAGTGTGAGAACTGTAACCCAGTGGTGTGAGAACTGTAACCCAGTGGTGTGAGAACTGTAACCCAGTGGTGTGAAAACTGCAACCCAGTGGGGTGAGAACTGTAACCCAGTGGTGTCAGAACTGTAACCCAGTGATGTCAGAACTGTAACCCAGTGGTGTCAGAACTGTAACCCAGTGGTGTGAGAACTGTAACCCAGTGGTGTGAGAACTGTAACCCAGTGGTGTCAGAACTGTAACCCAGTGTTGTGAGAACTGTAATCCAGTGGTGTCAGAACTGTAACCCAGTGGTGTCAGAACTGTAACCCAGTAGTGTCAGAACTGTAACCTAGTGGTGTCAGAACTGTAACCCAGTGATGTGAGAACTGTAATCCAGTGGTGTGAGAACTGTAACCCAGTGGTGTCAGAACTGTAACCCAGTGGTGTCAGAACTGTAACCCAGTGGTGTCAGAACTGTAACCCAGTGGTGTAAGAACTGAAACGCAGTGGTGTGAGAACTGTAACCCAGTGTGTTGTGAGAACTGTAACCCAGTGGTGTGAGAACTGTAACCCAGTGGTGTGAGAACTGTAACCCAGTTGTGTGAGAACTGTAACCCAGTGGTGTGAGAACTGTAACCCAGTGGTGTGAGAACTGTAACCCAGTAGTGTCAGAACTGTAACCCAGTGGTGTTAGAACTTTAACCCAGTGGTGTCAGAACTGTGACCCAGTGGTGTCAGAACTGTAACGCAGTGGTGTGAGAACTGTAACCCATTGGTGTGAGAACTGTAACCAAGTGGTGTGAGAACTGTAACCCAGTGGTGTGAGAACTGTAACCCAGTGGTTTGAGAAATGCAACCCAGCGGTGTGAGAACTGTAACCCAGTGGTGTCAGAATTGTAACCCAGTGGTGTTAGAACTGTAACTCAGTGGTGTCAGAACTGTAACCCAGTAGTGTTAGACCTGTAACCCAGTGGTGTCAGAACTGTAACCCAGTGGTGTCAGAACTGTAGCCCAGTGGTGTCAGAACTGTAAGCCAGTGGTGTCAGAACTGTAACCCAGTGGTGTCAGAACTGTAACCCAGTGGTGTGAGAAATGTAACCCAGTGGTGTCAGAATTGTAACCCAGTGGTGTCAGAACTGTAACCCAGTGGTGTTAGAACTGTAACCCAGTGGTGTCAGAACTGTAGCCCAGTGGTGTGAGAACTGTAACCCAGTGGTGTCAGAATTGTAACCCAGTGGTGTGAGAACTGTAACCAAGTGGTGTTAGAACTGTAACCCAGTGGTGTGAGAACTGGAACCCAGTGGTGTGAGAACTGTAACCCAGTGGTGTCAGAATTGTAACCCAGTGGTGTGAGAACTGTAACCCAGTGGTGTCAGAACTGTAACCCAGTGGTGTCAGAATTGTAACCCAGTGGTGTCAGAACTGTAACCCAGTGGTGTCAGAACTGTTACCCAGTAGTGTGAGAACTGTAACCCAGTGGTGTCAGAAATGTAGCCCAGTGGTGTCAGAGATGTAACCCAGTGGTGTCAGAACTGTAACCCAGTGGTGTCAGAACTGTAACCCAGTTGTGTCAGAATTGTAACCAAGTGGTGTCAGAACTGTAACCCAGTGGTGTCAGAACTGTAACCCAGTAGTGTGAGAACTGTAACCCAGTGGTGTCAGAACTGTAACACAGTGGTGTCAGAGATGTAACCCAGTTGTGTCAGAACTGTAACCCAGTGGTGTCAGAACTGTAACCCAGTGGTGTCAGAACTGTACCCCAATGGTGTTAGAACTGTACCCCAGTGGCGTCAGAACTGTACCCCAGTGGTGTCAGAACAGCACCCCAGTGGTGTCAGAACTGTACCCCAGTGGTGTTAGAACTGTACCCCAGTGGTGTCAGAACTGTACCCCAGTGGTGTCAGAACTGTACCCCAGTTCTGTTAGAACTGTACCCCAGTGGTGTTAGAACTGTACCCCAGTGGTGTCAGAACTGTAACCCAGTGGTGTCAGAACTGTACCCCAGTGGTGTCAGAACTGTACCCCAGTGGTGTCAAAACTGTACCCCAGTGGTGTCAGAACTGTACCCCAGTGGTGTCAGAACTGTACCCCAGTGGTGTCAGAACTGTACCCCAGTGGTGTTAGAACTGTACCCCAGTGGTGTCAGAACTGTACCCCAGTGGTGTCAGAACTGTACCCCAGTGGTGTTAGAACTGTACCCCAGTGGTGTCAGAACTTTATTCCAGTGGTGTTAGAACTGTACCCCAGTGGTGTCAGAACTGTACCTCAGTGGTGTTAGAACTGTACCCCAGTGGTGTCAGAACTGTACCCCAGTGGTGTCAGAACTGTACCCCAGTGGTGTCAGAACTGTACCCCAGTGGTGTTAGAACTGTACCCCAGTGGTGTCAGAACTGTACCCCAGTGGTGTCAGAACTGTACCCCAGTGGTGTCAGAACTGTACCCCAGTGGTGTTAGAACTGTACCCCAGTGGTGTTAGAACTGTACCCCAGTGGTGTCAGAACTGTAACCCAGTGGTGTCAGAACTGTACCCCAGTGGTGTCAAAACTGTACCCCAGGGGTGTCAGAACTGTACCCCAGTGGTGTCAGTACTGTATCCCAGTGGTGTCAGAACTGTACCCCAATGGTGTCAGAACTGTACCCCAGTGGTGTCAGAACTGTACCCAGTGGTGTCAAAACTGTACCCCAGTGGTGTCAGAACTGTACCCCAGTGGTGTCAGAACTGTACCCCAGTGGTGTCAGAACTGTACCCCAGTGGTGTCAGAACTGTAACCCAGTGGTGTCAGAACTGTACCCCATTGATGTCAGAACTGTAACCCAGTGGTGTCAGAACTGTACCCCAGTGGTGTCAGAACTGTAACCCAGTGGTGTCAGAACTGTACCCCAGTGGTGTCAGAACTGTACCCCAGTGGCGTCAGAACTGAACCCCAGTGGTGTCAGAACTGTACCCCAGTGTTGTCAGAACTGTAACCTAGTGGTGTCAGAACTGTAACCCAGTGGTGTTAGAACTGTAACCCAGTGGTGTCAGAACTGTAACCCAGTGGTGTCAGAACTGTAACCCAGTGGTGTCAGAACTGTACCCCAGTGATGTCAGAACTGTAACCCAGTGGTGTCAGAACTGTACCCCAGTGGTGTCAGAACTGTACCCCAGTGGTGTCAGAACTGTACCCCAGTGGTGTCAGAACTGTAACCCAGTGGTGTCAGAACTGTACCCCAGTGGTGTTAGAACTGTACCCCAGTGGTGTCAGAACTGTACCCCAGTGGTGTCAGAACTGTACCCCCAGTGGTGTCAGAACTGTAACCCAGTGGTGTCAGAACTGTACCCCAGTGGTGTTAGAACTGTACCCCAGTGGTGTTAGAACTGTACCCCAGTGGTGTCAGAACTGTACCTCAGTGGTGTTAGAACTGTAACCCAGTGGTGTTAGAACTGTACCCCAGTGGTGTCAGAACTGTACCCCAGTGGTGTTAGAACTGTACCCCAGTGGTGTTAGAACTGTACCCCAGTGGTGTCAGAACTGTAACCCAGTGGTGTTAGAACTGTAACCCAGTGGTGTCAGAACTGTACCCCAGTGGTGTTAGAACTGTAACCCAGTGGTGTCAGAACTGTAGCCCAGTGGTGTCAGAACTGTACCCCAGTGGTGTTTGAACTGTAACCCAGAGGTGTCAGACCTGTAACCCATTGGTGTCAGAACTGTACCCCAGTGGTGTCAGAACTGTAACCCAGTGGTGTCAGAACTGTACCCCAGAGGTGTTAGAACTGTAACCCAGTGGTGTCAGAACTGTAACCCAGTGGTGTCAGAATTGTACCCCAGTGGTGTTAGAACTGTAACCCAGTGGTGTCAGAACTGTACCCCAGTGGTGTTAGAACTGTAACCCAGTGGTGTCAGAACTGTACCCCAGTGGTGTTAGAACTGTAACCCAGTGGTGTCAGAACTGTAACCCAGTGGTGTCAGAAATGTACCCCAGTGGTGTTAGAACTGTAACCCAGTGGTGTCAGAACTGTAACCCAGTGGTGTCAGAACTGTACCCCAGTGGTGTTAGAACTGTAACCCAGTGGTGTCAGAACTGTAACCCAGTGGTGTCAGAACTGTACCCCAGTGGTGTTAGAACTGTAACCCAAAGGTGTCAGAACTGTAACCCAGTGGTGTCAGAACTGCACCCCAGTGGTGTCAGAACTGTAACCCAGTGGTGTCAGAACTGTACCCCAGTGGTGTTAGAACTGTAACCCTGTGGTGTCAAAACTGTAACCCAGTGGTGTCAGAACTGTACCCCATTGGTGTTAGAACTGTAACGCAGTGGTGTCAGAACTGTAACCCAGTGGTGTCAGAACTGTACCCCAGTGGTGTTAGAACTGTACCCCAGTGGTGTCAGCACTGTACCCCAGTGGTGTTAGAACTGTAACCCAGTGGTGTCAGAACTGTACCCCAGTGGTGTTAGAACTGCAACCCAGTGGTGTCAGAACTGTAACCCAGTGGGGTCAGAACTGTAACCCAGTGGTGTCAGAACTATACCCCAGTGGTGTCAGAACTGTACCCCAGTGGTGTCAGAACTGTAACCCAGTGGTGTCAGAACTGTACCCCAGTGGTGTCAGAACTGTACCCCAGTGGTGTCAGAACTGTACCCCAGTGGTGTCAGAACTGTAACCCAGTGGTGTCAGAACTGTACCCCAGTGGTGTTAGAACTGTATCCCAGTGGTGTCCGAACTGTACGCCAGTGATGTCAGAACTGTACCCCAGTGGTGTCAGAACTGTAACCCAGTGGTGTCAGAACTGTACTCCAGTGGTGTTAGAACTGTACCCCAGTAGTGTTAAAACTGTACCCCAGTGGTGTCAGAACTGTACTCCAGTGGTGTTTGAACTGTAACCCAGTGGTGTTAGAACTGTACCCCAGTGGTGTCAGAACTGTACCCCAGTGGTGTCAGAACTGTACCCCAGTGGTGTTAGAACTGTACCCCAGTGGTGTCAGAACTGTAACCCAGTGTTGTTAGAACTGTAACCCAGTGGTGTCAGAACTGTACCCCAGTGGTGTTAGAACTGTAACCCAGTGGTGTCAGAACTGTAACCCAGTGGTGTCAGAACTGTACCCCAGTGGTGTTAGAACTGTAACCCAGTGGTGTCAGAACTGTAACCCAGTGGTGTCAGAACTGTACCCCAGTGGTGTCAGAACTGTAACCCAGTGGTGTCAGAACTGTACCCGAGTGGTGTTAGAACTGTAACCCAGTGGTGTCAGAACTGTAACCCAGTGGTGTCAGAACTGTACCCCAGTGGTGTTAGAACTGTAACCCAGTGGTGTCAGAACTGTACCCCAGTGGTGTTAGAACTGTAACCCAGTGGTGTCAGAACTGTACCCCAGTGGTGTTAGAACTGTAACCCAGTGGTGTCAGAACTGTACCCCAGTGGTGTTAGAACTGTAACCCAGTGGTGTCAGAACTGTAACCCAGTGGTGTCAGAACTGTACCCCAGTGGTGTTAGAACTGTAACCCAGTGGTGTCAGAACTGTAACCCAGTGGTGTCAGAACTGTACCCCAGTGGTGTCAGAACTGTAACCCAGTGGTGTCAGAACTGTACCCCAGTGGTGTTAGAACTGTAACCCAGTGGTGTCAGAACTGTAACCCAGTGGTGTCAGAACTGTACCCCAGTGGTGTTAGAACTGTAACCCAGTGGTGTCAGAACTGTACCCCAGTGGTGTTAGAACTGTAACCCAGTGGTGTCAGAACTGTACCCCAGTGGTGTTAGAACTGTAACCCAGTGGTGTCAGAACTGTAACCCAGTGGTGTCAGAACTGTACCCCAGTGGTGTTAGAACTGTAACTAAGTGGTGTCAGAACTGTAACCCAGTGGTGTCAGAACTGTACCCCAGTGGTGTTAGAACTGTAACCCAGTGGTGTCAGAACTGTACCCCAGTGGTGTCAGAACTGTAACCCAGTGGTGTCAGAACTGTAACCCAGTGGTGTCAGAACTGTACCCCAGTGGTGTCAGAACTGTAACCCAGTGGTGTCAGAACTGTAACCCAGTGGTGTCAGAACTGTAACCCAGTTGTGTCAGAACTGTACCCCAGTGGTGTTAGAACTGTAACCCAGTGGTGTCAGAACTGTAACCCAGTGATGTCAGAACTGTACCCCAGTGGTGTTAGAACTGTAACCCAGTTGTGTCAGAACTGTAACCCAGTGGTGTCAGAACTGTAACCCAGTGGTGTCAGAACTGTAACCCAGTGCTGTCAGAACTGTACCCCAGTGGTGTCAGAACTGTACCCCAGTGGTGTCAGAACTGTACCCCAGTGGTGTCAGAACTGTACCCCAGTGGTGTCAGAACTGTACCCCAGTGGTGTTAGAACTGTAACCCAGTGGTGTCAGAACTGTACCCCAGTGGTGTCAGAACTGTAACCCAGTGGTGTCAGAACTGTACCCCAGTGGTGTTAGAACTGTAACCCAGTGGTGTCAGAACTGTACCCCAGTGGTGTCAGAACTGTAACCAAGTGGTGTCAGAACTGTACCCCAGTGGTGTCAGAACTGTAACCCAGTGGTGTCAGAACTGTACCCCAGTGGTGTCAGAACTGTACCCCAGTGGTGTCAGAACTGTACCCCCAGTGGTGTCAGAACTGTAACCCAGTGGTGTCAGAACTGTAACCCAGTAGTGTTAGACCTGTAACCCAGTGGTGTCAGAACTGTAACCCAGTGGTGTCAGAACTGTAGCCCAGTGGTGTCAGAACTGTAAGCCAGTGGTGTCAGAACTGTAACCCAGTGGTGTCAGAACTGTAACCCAGTGGTGTGAGAAATGTAACCCAGTGGTGTCAGAACTGTAACCCAGTGGTGTCAGAACTGTAACCCAGTGGTGTTAGAACTGTAACCCAGTGGTGTCAGAACTGTAGCCCAATGGTGTGAGAACTGTAACCCAGTGGTGTCAGAATTGTAACCCAGTGGTGTGAGAACTGTAACCAAGTGGTGTTAGAACTGTAACCCAGTGGTGTGAGAACTGTAACCCAGTGGTGTCAGAATTGTAACCCAGTGGTGTGAGAACTGTAACCCAGTGGTGTCAGAACTGTAACCCAGTGGTGTCAGAATTTGTAACCCAGTGGTGTCAGAACTGTAACCCAGTGGTGTCAGAACTGTTACCCAGTAGTGTGAGAACTGTAACCCAGTGGTGTCAGAAATGTAACCCAGTGGTGTCAGAGATGTAACCCAGTGGTGTCAGAACTGTAACCCAGTGGTGTCAGAACTGTAACTCAGTTGTGTCAGAATTGTAACCCAGTGGTGTCAGAACTGTAACCCAGTGGTGTCAGAACTGTAACCCAGTAGTGTGAGAACTGTAACCCAGTGGTGTCAGAACTGTAACACAGTGGTGTCAGAGATGTAACCCAGTTGTGTCAGAACTGTAACCCAGTGGTGTCAGAACTGTAACCCAGTGGTGTCAGAACTGTACCCCAATGGTGTTAGAACTGTACCCCAGTGGTGTCAGAACTGTACCCCAGTGGTGTCAGAACAGCACCCCAGTGGTGTCAGAACTGTACCCCAGTGGTGTTAGAACTGTACCCCAGTGGTGTCAGAACTGTACCCCAGTGGTGTCAGAACTGTACCCCAGTGGTGTTAGAACTGTACCCCAGTGGTGTTAGAACTGTACCCCAGTGGTGTCAGAACTGTAACCCAGTTGTGTCAGAACTGTACCCCAGTGGTGTCAGAACTGTACCCCAGTGGTGTCAAAGCTGTACCCCAGTGGTGTCAGAACTGTACCCCAGTGGTGTCAGAACTGTACCCCAGTGGTGTCAGAACTGTACCCCAGTGGTGTTAGAACTGTACCCCAGTGGTTTCAGAACTGTACCCCAGTGGTGTCAGAACTGTACCCCAGTGGTGTTAGAACTGTACCCCAGTGGTGTCAGAACTGTACCCCAGTGGTGTTAGAACTGTACCCCAGTGGTGTCAGAACTGTACCCCAGTGGTGTTAGAACTGTACCCCAGTGGTGTCAGAACTGTACCCCAGTGGTGTAAGAACTGTACCCCAGTGGTGTCAGAACTGTACCCCAGTGGTGTTAGAACTGTACCCCAGTGGTGTCAGAACTGTACCCCAGTGGTGTCAGAACTGTACCCAAGTGGTGTCAGAACTGTACCCCAGTGGTGTTAGAACTGTACCCCAGTGGTGTTAGAACTGTACCCCAGTGGTGTCAGAACTGTAACCCAGTGGGGTCAGAACTGTACCCCAGTGGTGTCAAAACTGTACCCCAGGGGTGTCAGAACTGTACCCCAGTGGTGTCAGAACTGTATCCCAGTGGTGTCAGAACTGTACCCCAGTGGTGTCAGAACTGTACCCCAGTGGTGTCAGAACTGTACCCAGTGGTGTCAAAACTGTACCCCAGTGGTGTCAGAACTGTACCCCAGTGGTGTCAGAACTGTACCCCAGTGGTGTCAGAGCTGTACCCCAGTGGTGTCAGAACTGTAACCCAGTGGTGTCAGAACTGTACCCCATTGATGTAAGAACTGTAACCCAGTGGTGTCAGAACTGTACCCCAGTGGTGTCAGAACTGTAACCCAGTGGTGTCAGAACTGTACCCCAGTGGTGTCAGAACTGTACCCCAGTGGTGTCAGAACTGTACCCCAGTGGTGTCAGAACTGTACCCCAGTGGTGTCAGAACTGTAACCCAGTGGTGTTAGAACTGTAACCCAGTGGTGTCAGAACTGTAACCCAGTGGTGTCAGAACTGTAACCCAGTGGTGTCAGAACTGTACCCCAGTGATGTCAGAACTGTAACCCAGTGGTGTCAGAACTGTACCCCAGTGGTGTCAGAACTGTACCCCAGTGGTGTCAGAACTGTACCCCAGTTGTGTCAGAACTGTAACCCAGTGGTGTCAGAACTGTACCCCAGTGGTGTTAGAACTGTACCCCAGTGGTGTCAGAACTGTTCCCCAGTGGTGTCAGAACTGTACCCCCAGTGGTGTCAGAACTGTAACCCAGTGGTGTCAGAACTGTACCCCAGTGGTGTTAGAACTGTACCCCAGTGGTGTTAGAACTGTACCCCAGTGGTGTCAGAACTGTACCTCAGTGGTGTTAGAACTGTAACCCAGTGGTGTTAGAACTGTACCCCAGTGGTGTTAGAACTGTACCCCAGTGGTGTTAGAACTGTACCCCAGTGGTGGTAGAACTGTACCCCAGTGGTGTCAGAACTGTAACCCAGTGGTGTTAGAACTGTAACCCAGTGGTGTCAGAACTGTACCCCAGTGGTGTTAGAACTGTAACCCAGTGGTGTCAGAACTGTAGCCCAGTGGTGTCAGAACTGTACCCCAGTGGTGTTTGAACTGTAACCCAGTGGTGTTAGACCTGTAACCCAGTGGTGTCAGAACTGTACCCCAGTGGTGTCAGAACTGTAACCCAGTGGTGTCAGAACTGTACCCCAGTGGTGTTAGAACTGTAACCCAGTGGTGTCAGAACTGTAACCCAGTGGTGTCAGAATTGTACCCCAGTGGTGTTAGAACTGTAACCCAGTGGTGTCAGAACTGTACCCCAGTGGTGTTAGAACTGTAACCCAGTGGTGTCAGAACTGTACCCCAGTGGTGTTAGAACTGTAACCCAGTGGTGTCAGAACTGTAACCCAGTGGTGTCAGAAATGTACCCCAGTGGTGTTAGAACTGTAACCCAGTGGTGTCAGAACTGTAACCCAGTGGTGTCAGAACTGTACCCCAGTGGTGTTAGAACTGTAACCCAGTGGTGTCAGAACTGTAACCCAGTGGTGTCAGAACTGTACCCCAGTGGTGTCAGAACTGTAACCCAGTGGTGTCAGAACTGTAAGCCAGTGGTGTCAGAACTGTACCCCAGTGGTGTTAGAACTGTAACCCAGTGGTGTCAGAACTGTAACCCAGTGGTGTCAGAACTGCACCGCAGTGGTGTCAGAACTGTAACCCAGTGGTGTCAGAACTGTACCCCAGTGGTGTTAGAACTGTAACCCTGTGGTGTCAAAACTGTAACCCAGTGGTGTCAGAACTGTACCCCATTGGTGTTAGAACTGTAACGCAGTGGTGTCAGAACTGTAACCCAGTGGTGTCAGAACTGTACCCCAGTGGTGTTAGAACTGTACCCCAGTGGTGTCAGCACTGTACCCCAGTGGTGTTAGAACTGTAACCCAGTGGTGTCAGAACTGTACCCCAGTGGTGTTAGAACTGTAACCCAGTGGTGTCAGAACTGTAACCCAGTGGTGTCAGAACTGTAACCCAGTGGTGTCAGAACTATACCCCAGTGGTGTCAGAACTGTACCCCAGTGGTGTCAGAACTGTAACCCAGTGGTGTCAGAACTGTACCCCAGTGGTGTCAGAACTGTACCCCAGTGGTGTCAGAACTGTACCCCAGTGGTGTCAGAACTGTAACCCAGTGGTGTCAGAACTGTACCCCAGTGGTGTTAGAACTGTACCCCAGTGGTGTCCGAACTGTGCGCCAGTGATGTCAGAACTGTACCCCAGTGGTGTCAGAACTGTAACCCAGTGGTGTCAGAACTGTACTCCAGTGGTGTTAGAACTGTACCCCAGTAGTGTTAAAACTGTACCCCAGTGGTGTCAGAACTGTACTCCAGTGGTGTTTGAACCGTAACCCAGTGGTGTTAGAACTGTACCCCAGTGGTGTCATAACTGTACCCCAGTGGTGTTAGAACTGTACCCCAGTGGTGTTAGAACTGTAACCCAGTGGTGTCAGATCTGTAACCCAGTGGTGTCAGAACTGTACCCCAGTGGTGTTAGAACTGTAACCCAGTGGTGTCAGAACTGTACCCCAGTGGTGTTAGAACTGTAACCCAGTGGTGTCAGAACTGTAACCCAGTGGTGTCAGAACTGTACCCCAGTGGTGTTAGAACTGTAACCCAGTGGTGTCAGAACTGTAACCCAGTGGTGTCAGAACTGTACCCCAGTGGTGTTAGAACTGTAACCCAGTGGTGTCAGAACTGTAACCCAGTGGTGTCAGAACTGTACCCCAGTGTTGTCAGAACTGTAACCCAGTGGTGTCAGAACTGTACCCCAGTGGTGTTAGAACTGTAACCCAGTGGTGTCAGAACTGTAACCCAGTGGTGTCAGAACTGTACCCCAGTTGTGTTAGAACTGTAACTCAGTGGTGTCAGAACTGTACCCCAGTGGTGTTAGAACTGTAACCCAGTGGTGTCAGAACTGTACCCCAGTGGTGTTAGAACTGTAACCCAGTGGTGTCAGAACTGTAACCCAGTGGTGTCAGAACTGTACCCCAGTGGTGTTAGAACTGTAACCCAGTGGTGTCAGAACTGTAACCCAGTGGTGTCAGAACTATACCCCAGTGGTGTCAGAACTGTACCCCAGTGGTGTCAGAACTGTAACCCAGTGGTGTCAGAACTGTACCCCAGTGGTGTCAGAACTGTACCCCAGTGGTGTCAGAACTGTACCCCAGTGGTGTCAGAACTGTAACCCAGTGGTGTCAGAACTGTACCCCAGTGGTGTTAGAACTGTACCCCTGTGGTGTCCGAACTGTACGCCAGTGATGTCAGAACTGTACCCCAGTGGTGTCAGAACTGTAACCCAGTGGTGTCAGAACTGTACTCCAGTGGTGTTAGAACTGTACCCCAGTAGTGTTAAAACTGTACCCCAGTGGTGTCAGAACTGTACTCCAGTGGTGTTTGAACTGTAACCCAGTGGTGTTAGAACTGTACCCCAGTGGTGTCAGAACTGTACCCCAGTGGTGTTAGAACTGTACCGCAGTGGTGTTAGAACTGTACCCCAGTGGTGTCAGAACTGTAACCCAGTGGTGTTAGAACTGTAACCCAGTGGTGTCAGAACTGTACCCCAGTGGTGTTAGAACTGTAACCCAGTGGTGTCAGAACTGTAACCCAGTGGTGTCAGAACTGTACCCCAGTGGTGTTAGAACTGTAACCCAGTGGTGTCAGAACTGTAACCCAGTGGTGTCAGAACTGTACCCCAGTGGTGTCAGAACTGTAACCCAGTGGTGTCAGAACTGTACCCCAGTGGTGTTAGAACTGTAACCCAGTGGTGTCAGAACTGTAACCCAGTGGTGTTAGAACTGTACCCCAGTGGTGTTAGAACTGTAACCCAGTGGTGTCAGAACTGTACCCCAGTGGTGTTAGAACTGTAACCCAGTGGTGTCAGAACTGTACCCCAGTGGTGTTAGAACTGTAACCCAGTGGTGTCAGAACTGTAACCCAGTGGTGTCAGAACTGTACCCCAGTGGTGTTAGAACTGTAACCCAGTGGTGTCAGAACTGTAACCCAGTGGTGTCAGAACTGTAACCCAGTGGTGTCAGAACTGTAACCCAGTGGTGTCAGAACTGTACCCCAGTGGTGTCAGAACTGTAACCCAGTGGTGTCAGAACTGTACCCCAGTGGTGTTAGAACTGTAACCCAGTGGTGTCAGAACTGTAACCCAGTGGTGTCAGAACTGTACCCCAGTGGTGTTAGAACTGTAACACAGTGGTGTCAGAACTGTACCCCAGTGGTGTTAGAACTGTAACCCAGTGGTGTCAGAACTGTACCCCAGTGGTGTTAGAACTGTAACCCAGTGGTGTCAGAACTGTAACCCAGTGGTGTCAGAACTGTACCCCAGTGGTGTTAGAACTGTAACCCAGTGGTGTCAGAACTGTAACCCAGTGGTGTCAGAACTGTACCCCAGTGGTGTTAGAACTGTAACCCAGTGGTGTCAGAACTGTACCCCAGTGGTGTCAGAACTGTAACCCAGTGGTGTCAGAACTGTAACCCAGTGGTGTCAGAACTGTACCCCAGTGGTGTCAGAACTGTAACCCAGTGGTGTCAGAACTGTAACCCAGTGGTGTCAGAACTGTACCCCAGTGGTGTTAGAACTGTAACGAAGTGGTGTCAGAACTGTAACCCAGTGGTGTCAGAACTGTACCCCAGTGGTGTTAGAACTGTAACCCAGTTGTGTCAGAACTGTAACCCAGTGGTGTCAGAACTGTACCCCAGTGGTGTCAGAACTGTAACCCAGTGGTGTCAGAACTGTACCCCAGTGGTGTTAGAACTGTAACCCAGTGGTGTCAGAACTGTAACCCAGTGGTGTCAGAACTGTACCCCAGTGGTGTTAGAACTGTAACCCAGTGGTGTCAGAACTGTAACCCAGTGGTGTCAAAACTGTACCCCAGTGGTGTTAGAACTGTACCCCAGTGGTGTCAGAACTGTACCCCAGTGGTGTTAGAATTGTAACCCAGTGGTGTCAGAACTGTACCCCAGTGGTGTTAGAACTGCAATCCAGTTGTGTCAGAACTGTACCCCAGTGGTGTCAGAACTGTAACCCAGTGGTGTCAGAACTGTACCCCAGTGGTGTCAGAACTGTACCCCAGTGGTGTCAGAACTGTAACCCAGTGGTGTCAGAACTGTAACCCAGTGGTGTCAGAACTGTACCCCAGTGGTGTCAGAACTGTACCCCAGTGGTGTCAGAACTGTACCCCAGTGGTGTCAGAACTGTACCCCAGTGGTGTCAGAACTGTAACCCAGTGGTGTCAGAACTGTACCCCAGTGGTGTCAGAACTGTAACCCAGTGGTGTCAGAACTGTACCCCAGTGGTGTCAGAACTGTAACCCAGTGGTGTCAGAACTGTACCCCAGTGGTGTCAGAACTGTAACCCAGTGGTGTCAGAACTGTAACCCAGTGGTGTCAGAACTGTACCCCAGTGGTGTTAGAACTGTAACCCAGTGGTGTCAGAACTGTAACCCAGTGGTGTCAGAACTGTAACCCAGTGGTGTCAGAACTGTACCCCAGTGGTGTCAGAACTGTACCCCAGTGGTGTCAGAACTGTAACCCAGTGATGTCAGAACTATACCCCAGTGGTGTCAGAACTGTAATCCAGGGGTGTCAGAACTGTAACCCAGTGGTGTCAGAACTGTAACCCAGTGGTGTCAGAACTGTACCCCACTGGTATCAGAACTGTAACCCAGTGGTGTTAGAACTGTAACCCAGTGGTGTCAGAACTGTAACCCAGTGGTGTCAGAACTGTAACCCAGTGGTGTCAGAACTGTACCCCAGTGGTGTCAGAACTGTACCCCAGTGGTGTCAGAACTGTAACCCAGTGGTGTCAGAACTGTACCCCAGTGGTGTCAGAACTGTAATCCAGTTGTGTCAGAACTGTAACCCAGTGGTGTCAGAACTGTAACCCAGTGGTGTCAGAACTGTACCCCAGTGGTGTCAGAACTGTACCCCAGTATTGTCAGAGCTGTAACCCAGTGGTGTCAGAACTGTACCCCAGTGGTGTCAGAACTGTAATCCAGTGGTGTCAGAACTGTAACCCAGTGGTGTCAGAACTGTAACCCAGTGGTGTCAGAACTGTACCCCAGTGGTGTCAGAACTGTAACCCAGTGGTGTGAGAACTGTAACCCAGTGGTGTTAGAACTGTACCCCAGTGGTGTCAGAACTGGAACCCAGTGGTGTCAGAACTGTAACCCAGTGGTGTCAGAACTGTAACCATCACCATTGAAAATTTTGTGTTTGTTACTACGAAATAAAGAGTTTACGATTTGGATTTTGATCTTGATTTACCCAGCACGAAGGATAGGCGAGATGGTGTTAGTGTTCAGTCTACGGATCGTGGATGTCACTTTTCAGGCAGTTGGCGAGTGTGTACTTGGTAGTGGGGCAGACTAGTCTAAAATAATATATACACTCGCTTAATAAAGTGTGTACTTGGTAGTGGGGCAGACTAGTCTAAAATAATATATACACTCGCTTAATAAAGTGTGTACTTGGTAGTGGGGCAGACTAGTCTAAAATAATATATACACTCGCTTAATAAAGTGTGTACTTGGTAGTGGGGCAGACTAGTATAAAATAATATATGCACTCGCTTAATAAAGTGTGTACTTGGTAGTGGGGCAGGCTAGTCTAAAATAATATATACACTCGCTTAATAAAGTGTGTACTTGGTAGCGGGGCAGACTAGTCTAAAATAATATATACACTCGCTTAATAAAGCAAGCTTAATTATACGAATAAATATTTTTTTAACGTAACGGCCGTCTCGCACTGAGGTTGTGTGGTCCAAAAATGAAGAAAAAGAATATATGTATATGTCTTGCCGACTAGGTAAAACTTGCGATATTGGCTTAAAAAGCAATGCGCTTCTTGCCGAATAAGACAAGCTAAAATTTGTGTATGCAATAATTTCGCAAAAATCATTCTGAACCTAACGAAAAAATATATTTCATTGTGTTTGTTTATTATTAAATTATTGTAAGCTTGTCTAAAATATATTTAGTTGTTTACCTGGAGTTTACCTGGAGAGAGTTCCGGGGGTCAACGCCCCCGTGGCCCGGTCTGTGACCAGGCCTCCTGGTGGATCAGCGCCTGATCAACCAGGCTGTTGCTGCTGGCTGCACGCAAACCAACGTACGAGCCACAGCCCGGCTGATCAGGAACTGACTTTAGGTGCTTGTCCAGTGCCAGCTTGAAGACTGCCAGGGGTCTGTTGGTAATCCTCCTTATGTATGCTATGAGGCAGTTGAACAGTCTCGGGCCCCTGACACTTATTGTATGGTCTCTTAACGTGCTAGTGACACCCCTGCTTTTCATTGGGGGGATGTTGCATCGTCTGCCAAGTCTTTTGCTTTCGTAGTGAGTGATTTTCGTGTGCTAGTTTGGTACTAGTCCCTCTAGGATTTTCCAGGTGTATATAATCATGTATCTCTCCCGCCATTGTATTAGAATAAATTAAATTGCGCTTGTTATAATAAGTTTAGGTAAGTTTTCTAAAGTTCTTTTGGTACAAAATTATTAATTTTTACATTAATATAAATGAAAAAATGTATATCTTTAAACGTATGAAAGAAAATTTTAGAAAGGAGTTAATTTTGAATGAGTTCTTGCTAATTGACCAATTTTACCTATTCGGCACGACATATATATATACACTATATATATATATATATATATATATATATATATAGACATTTATATATATATATATATATATATATATACATTTATATATATATATATATATATACATTGATATATATATATATATATACATGCATATATATATATATATACATGCATATATATATATATACATGCATATATATATACATATACATGCATATATATATCGTGCAGAATAGGCAGACCTTATTATTATTATTAAAGATTAGCCGGTATTCTCCCGGCCCGGGCCTTTTCCAAGTGGTGGCCCGGCCTTGGCTCCCTCTTTAGGGAGTGTCTGAGACCGTAGTCTCCCATGGGAGGAGGCACAAGTACCTCCTCATCTTTGGGACCAACTGTCCCCAGGCCTAGTAACAAGCTTGGCTTCTCTGGTCTGACATCCCCGCCCCAAGGGGGCTGATAGGAATGACAGTCTTGTGAGCTGAAAGCTCGGGCTCAGGCACCTACCCTGCCCTAGAAGGGCTAGACATGGTGTCGATCTAGGCAGAACTTGCGATCTTGGCTTAAATAGCAACGCTCATCTTGCCATATAGGACAAGTGAAAATTTGTGTATGCAATAATTTCGCCAAAATCATTCTGAACCTAACGGAAAAAATATATTTCACTGTGTTTGTTTAGTATTAAATTATTGTAAACAAATCTAAAATATATTTAGTTGAGTTAGGCTAAAATAAATTGTTCTTGTTATAATAAGGTTAGGTAAGTTTTCTAAGATTCTTTTGGTGCAAAATTATATTTTTTACATTATCATTAATGAAAAATGTATCTTTAAATGTATAAGAGAAAATTTTAGAAAGGATTTAATTTTAAATGAGTTCTTTCTAATTGACCAGTTTTACATATTCGGCACGACATATATATATATATATATATATATATATATATATATATATATATATATATATATATATATATATATATATATATATATATATATAGGAGAGAGAGAGATTTTGGGAGATGTTAAGTGAATGTATAGGAGCCTTTGAACCAAGTGAAAGAGTAATTGTGGTAGGGGACCTGAATGCTAAAGTAGGAGAAACTTTTAGAGAGGGTGTGGTAGGTAAGTTTGGGGTGCCAGGTGTAAATGATAATGGGAGCCCTTTGATTGAACTTTGTATAGAAAGGGGTTTAGTTATAGGTAATACATATTTTAAGAAAAAGAGGATAAATAAGTATACACGATATGATGTAGGGCGAGATGACAGTAGTTTGTTGGATTATGTATTGGTAGATAAAAGACTGTTGAGTAGACTTCAGGATGTACATGTTTATAGAGGGGCCACAGATATATCAGATCACTTTCTAGTTGTAGCTACACTGAGAGTAAAAGGTAGATGGGATACAAGGAGAATAGAAGCATCAGGGAAGAGAGAGGTGAAGGTTTATAAACTAAAAGAGGAGGCAGTTAGGGTAAGATATAAACAGCTATTAGAGGATAGATGGGCTAATGAGAGCATAGGCAATGGGGTCGAAGAGGTATGGGGTAGGTTTAAAAATGTAGTGTTAGAGTGTTCAGCAGAAGTTTGTGGTTACAGGAAAGTGGGTGCAGGAGGGAAGAGGAGCGATTGGTGGAATGATGATGTAAAGAGAGTAGTAAGGGAGAAAAAGTTAGCATATGAGAAGTTTTTACAAAGTAGAAGTGATGCAAGGAGGGAAGAGTATATGGAGAAAAAGAGAGAAGTTAAGAGAGTGGTGAAGCAATGTAAAAAGAGAGCAAATGAGAGAGTGGGTGAGATGTTATCAACAAATTTTGTTGAAAATAAGAAAAAGTTTTGGAGTGAGATTAACAAGTTAAGAAAGCCTAGAGAACAAATGGATTTGTCAGTTAAAAATAGGAGAGGAGAGTTATTAAATGGAGAGTTAGAGGTATTGGGAAGATGGAAGGAATATTTTGAGGAATTGTTAAATGTTGATGAAGATAGGGAAGCTGTGATTTCGTGTATAGGGCAAGGAGGAATAACATCTTGTAGGAGTGAGGAAGAGCCAGTTGTGAGTGTGGGGGAAGTTCGTGAGGCAGTAGGTAAAATGAAAGGGGGTAAGGCAGCCGGGATTGATGGGATAAAGATAGAAATGTTAAAAGCAGGTGGGGATATAGTTTTGGAGTGGTTGGTGCAATTATTTAATAAATGTATGGAAGAGGGTAAGGTACCTAGGGATTGGCAGAGAGCATGCATAGTTCCTTTGTATAAAGGCAAAGGGGATAAAAGAAAGTGCAAAAATTATAGGGGGATAAGTCTGTTGAGTGTACCTGGTAAAGTGTATGGTAGAGTTATAATTGAAAGAATTAAGAGTAAGACGGAGAATAGGATAGCAGATGAACAAGGAGGCTTTAGGAAAGGTAGGGGGTGTGTGGACCAGGTGTTTACAGTGAAACATATAAGTGAACAGTATTTAGATAAGGCTAAAGAGGTCTTTGTGGCATTTATGGATTTGGAAAAGGCGTATGACAGGGTGGATAGGGGGGCAATGTGGCAGATGTTGCAAGTGTATGGTGTAGGAGGTAGGTTACTGAAAGCAGTGAAGAGTTTTTACGAGGATAGTGAGGCTCAAGTTAGAGTATGTAGGAAAGAGGGAAATTTTTTCCCAGTAAAAGTAGGCCTTAGACAAGGATGTGTGATGTCACCGTGGTTGTTTAATATATTTATAGATGGGGTTGTAAGAGAAGTAAATGCGAGGGTCTTGGCAAGAGGCGTGGAGTTAAAAGATAAAGAATCATACACAAAGTGGGAGTTGTCACAGCTGCTCTTTGCTGATGACACTGTGCTCTTGGGAGATTCTGAAGAGAAGTTGCAGAGATTGGTGGATGAATTTGGTAGGGTGTGCAAAAGAAGAAAATTAAAGGTGAATACAGGAAAGAGTAAGGTTATGAGGATAACAAAAAGATTAGGTGATGAAAGATTGAATATCAGATTGGAGGGAGAGAGTATGGAGGAGGTGAACGTATTCAGATATTTGGGAGTGGACGTGTCAGCGGATGGGTCTATGAAAGATGAGGTGAATCATAGAATTGATGAGGGAAAAAGAGTGAGTGGTGCACTTAGGAGTCTGTGGAGACAAAGAACTTTGTCCTTGGAGGCAAAGAGGGGAATGTATGAGAGTATAGTTTTACCAACGCTCTTATATGGGTGTGAAGCGTGGGTGATGAATGTTGCAGCAAGGAGAAGGCTGGAGGCAGTGGAGATGTCATGTCTGAGGGCAATGTGTGGTGTGAATATAATGCAGAGAATTCGTAGTTTGGAAGTTAGGAGGAGGTGCGGGATTACCAAAACTGTTGTCCAGAGGGCTGAGGAAGGGTTGTTGAGGTGGTTCGGACATGTAGAGAGAATGGAGCGAAACAGAATGACTTCAAGAGTGTATCAGTCTGTAGTGGAAGGAAGGCGGGGTAGGGGTCGGCCTAGGAAGGGTTGGAGGGAGGGGGTAAAGGAGGTTTTGTGTGCGAGGGGCTTGGACTTCCAGCAGGCATGCGTGAGCGTGTTTGATAGGAGTGAATGGAGACAAATGGTTTTTAATACTTGACGTGCTGTTGGAGTGTGAGCAAAGTAACATTTATGAAGGGATTCAGGGAAACCGGCAGGCCGGACTTGAGTCCTGGAGATGGGAAGTACAGTGCCTGCACTCTGAAGGAGGGGTGTTAATGTTGCAGTTCAAAAACTGTAGTGTAAAGCACCCTTCTGGCAAGACAGTGATGGAGTGAATGATGGTGAAAGTTTTTCTTTTTCGGGCCACCCTGCCTTGGTGGGAATCGGCCGGTGTGATAATAAAAAAAAAAAAATATATATATATATGTGTGTGTGTGTGTGTGTGTGTGTGTGTGTGTGTGTGTGTGTGTGTGTGTGTGTGTGTGTGTGTGTGTGTGTGTGTGTGTGTGTGTGTGTGCGTGTGTGTGTGTGTGTGTGTGTGTGTGTGTGTGTGTGTGTGTGTGTGTGTGTGTGTGTGCGTGTGTCTGTCTGTGTCTGTTTCTATATTTGTACCTGTGTATGCGTGTACGTGTGTACGTGTGTATGGTGCCTAATAAACCAAACTTGTCGAATAGGCCGAACTCCCTTAAAAATTGAACTTTTCCCAATTTTTTTTTACACATTGACAGATATATTTTTTCATTGAAAATGGTGTAAAATGTTTAATTTTTGGGCTGAACCTAACATAAATTAGCGTAACTTTTTTTTTTTTTACCTAAATGCTGCTATATATAACATAGGTCAATTTAAGTTCAATCAAGTGAGAGTCTGAGCTTGCTACCATCTGCAGCTCATAAGACTGCCATCCCCACGAGCCCCTTTGAGGCGGGGTAGATGGCAGACCAGAGGCCTAGCTCCTCCCTACGAGCCCCGTGAGGGCGGGGAATGTGGCTAGGCCTGGGGACACTTGGTCCCAAAGATGAGGAGGTACTTGTACCTCCTCCCATGGGAGACTTAAGTCTCGAGACACTCCCCAGATAGGGAGCCAAGGCCGGGTCACCACTACTTGGAAAAGACCCGGGCCGGGAGAATACCGGTGAATAAAAAAAAAAAAAAAAAAAAAGTTCAATCAATATTTTCCCATATCAATGATATACATTTTTTTTGTCGTAAGGTTCAGATTGAATTCCGCTGATTTGTGTGCAGTAATATGTGAACACCTCTTCGGCAGAACCTGAACTTTTCGGTGCTTGTATGTGAAGGGCAAAGAGGCAAGACTAGGTGACTGCCGTGTGGTAGTGTGAACCACTACTTGATGTGAACCTTGAACCACTACTTGATGTGAACCTTGAACCACTACTTGATGTGAACCTTGAACCACTACTTGATGTGAACCTTGAACCACTACTTGATGTGAACCTTGAACCACTACTTGATGTGAACCTTGACCGCTTAGGAATTCTTTGTTGAAGTCTTACGTGTTGTGCAATATCAATTGAACCGCCTGCTTAGTTCTCACTATCTTAGTTCAGTAATTTGAACAATTAGACATATGTCTAATTCTTCAACTCGTCTGTATTATGTACTACCAATGTTTAGTTCAGTAAAGCTGTAATATTTTAGTGTGCTACAGATGCGCTTCACCTACATACAGTACTTACGATTGCCACAGTATGACTTGCAGTCACTACAAACTGAGGTCTTACAGCTTCTGACAACTAATTGATATTCATCTGAAACCTTAACATGACCTTGATTATAACGATCCTTCTTCAGACTGGATTTTAGTATTACCTGAAAATAAATAAATATATATATATACTGATCTCTGGCTGAAGGAGACTTGAACCTACGAACCTTAGGACAAGGTACGCAGTGCTTTACCTATCTACCCACACCAGTGTGGGTAGATTGGTAAAGCACTGCGTACCTTGTCCTAAGGTTCGTAGGTTCGAGTCTCCTTCAGCCAGAGATCAGTGTTTGTGTATATTTCGCATGCTCTCGCGAATTCCTTGCATATATATATATATATATATATATATTATTCTTCCTTCCTTAAAATGTAGCAATGATTGTCAATGGCTTCATTCTTAAGATCTGTGTGTGTTAAAGCCACAGGAAACAATTAAACAATAATATAATTTGAGTAGGTATGATTCACAAAATTAGACACCTGTATTTGTCACATCTCATATAAATTAATCAGTCGGAAAAAGTAAATATTATAATATGTAATAAGCAAGAAGTTTACAAAGTTATATGTAGCCAATGAATTACACTAAGTATATAAAGACTGGAGCTTGAAGGGGGAAAAGCAGTGCTGTCATGATTGTAATTTCATGGTGGGGAATAAAGACCAGATGGTGTGGACACACCTAAGCTGCTGTCACTAAGGTCAACTCCATTTCCGCCTCCAACGCTACCAAGACCGATACCAAATTCTCCTCCAGTGCCTCCAAGGGCGCCGATAACCTCACCACTACCATGAGCTGCAGCGCTGAGGGCAGATTGGAGATCGTCTCCTGTGGGAAGATTCGGGTTGTCACCTTCAGCATAGTTAACGAAGTATACTTGAGGAGTTTGTTGTTCAGGAGCTGGGACGAGGACGACCTTCTGCTCCACTTCAGGCCGCTGGTTGAGGACATACACAACATTTTTCGTTTGAGGTGGTGGTACAATAATGGGATCTGGACCTGGGCCGACTTCTGGGGTCCGGATGAATAAAAGGGTTTGTTCAATCCTTGGTGGAGGAACAATTGGTCTGGGACCTACAATTGGATCTACTGGAGGAGCATTATACAAGTACAAGTTTCTGGTTACAAGAGGAGTCACACAATTTCCATCCACATGACGAATCTGTCCATTTGCACAACCATTTCCAAAGATGCCTGAGTCACCTGGTCCAGGTGATGGTAAACCGTAGCTCCGAAGCGAGCCGGCTGCTGCAGCCGCAGTCATGCAGGCGAGTACCTGAAGAAGAATTGTAATGTTATTAATAAGAGTTTTGCAGTGTGGACATTTTATATAAGGCAATATAGTAACAACTACCTTACGAAATATATTTTTCTTTATTATGGACACGTACCAACTACAATTTAAAAATATATTGTGTTTATTCATGATAATTGTGCAGTAGGGAAATTACGCTGCGCCTGTTGCTAACATTATTATAGTTGGGGAGAGACATATGGAGGTTCTTCTCAGTAATTATCGTATTCTGGCTCTGGAAACATTGACTTATGCTATTTTTCAAAATTAATCCTAGTTTATTTGAAAATGTAATTTTTTTTTTTTTTTACGCAGAGATGCCATCTGCAAATCAGTGGGCATAATTATTTAAAAAAATGTTTTTTTTCACATCCGAATGAGTGACTGATAATTGTACTTGTCATGTTACTAAAGTTAGGGATGGTTATGCGGGTGTTTGATGACTGTGATGGATCATTTATTACTTGAGAAAGTCTCATCCGATCAATTTTAAATATACTAGTGAACTGTGGAAAAGTTCATGCAAATACTGCCATATGCACAAGCCTTCTGGTCAGTCTTATAGTGACCAGTCCTGATGTCATTTCCGCGTGATAACTAGAGAAACAATCTTTTGATCGACGTCAAACTTTCAGCACTGGAATTGTTAATGAACTGGAATTGTTAATGAACTATGTTGATGAAAATTTGCTAATTTTATGTTTAGAAAAGCTTCGATTTTCCTTAAATATGCCTGGTTTGAATGGCATCATTCGTTAATAGCTGATATAGCTTACTTGAAAAAATGGTGACCTATAGGTTTAGATGTGTAGATGTAAATTTTACAGTACATTAATAAAGCTAAAAGCTTGGAAGTGCGATAACTGAAGACTGTCTCTCCTGGCCAAAGTCAAAGGTTTGTATTGTTACTGGCCATGTAAATTCCAATATACTAATTTTATTAAACAAACCGATATTGATTTCCATGCAGGAACTGGAGAATGTAACTTCTGAGTTGCTTCAAACCTTATTACGTTATTAAACTTAACCAGTTTAATAACGTAATAAATTTGGAATTGTTGGATATCGTGCAATAACTAGGGAATGCCTCTTATGGTCAGTTTTTAACTTTCAAAATTAGTGTATCTTAAAGGATTTCTTTAATGGGAGTTGTAGCTGCGAAATTGATATTTCTCTTAATACAATTTTTGGAATATCGTGCTTAAATCTATCAGGTTACGAAATTTCAAAGACCTTAACAACATTTTACACCTTGACTACTTAACTTTTCGCTAATTTGCTTTAGCCAATTGTTATCTTAAACTTTCAAGAAATTTTAGGGTTATTAAAATATATATTATTTTTTTTAATGCTATGGGCTATGCTGTGTCTTTTTTATATATAAAAAAATAGCTTGCACGTGTTTCTTAAAATCAGTTTATTGGTTTGTGTGAGGTAAACGGGAGAACAACAACCCTCACTGAGAAGCCAGTCTAACAACAGCTGGTGTGTTGCTAAATTCTACGGGAAACGCCTGCCAGGCATCGTCCAGGGTGGACTTGGTCTGGTTGTATCACACATACACACACACACACACACACACACACACACACACACACACACACACACACACACACACACACACACACACAGCGAAGAGGCGGGGCCAGGAGATGTGACTCGACTCTTGCAACCACAAATAGGTGAAAAGAAATAAGTGAGTACACAGACACACATAAATATGGCCTACAGAATTCTCCAAGGCCAATGGTATTAACGATTGGACAGACATTTTTCTTAACAAATTACTTAGACTATACAACAAACACTGTCCTATAAAAACGAAACAGATCACGAATAAACGGCTTGGTTGCCCATAGTTAACCAGCAGCATTCTGAAATCCATTGATAAGAAACACCAATATGAAAAGCAATATAGACAGGGCTTAATACACAAAGATATTCTTAAACACTATTCATCAGTTCTCACCAAAGTAATAAAGAAAGCCAAACAACTGTACTACTCAAGCAGATTCACTGACACAAGAGGAGATATAAAAAAGACCTGGAAAACACTCTCTCTGATTCTGGGCACCCACAAACTGAGAAAAACCAAGAATATTGTTCCAACTAAACCTTAATGAAACACCACTACATCCCACTGACACAGCTAACAAGATAAACGACTTCTTCTCAACCATAGGATCTAATCTTGCCAGTAAAATCCCACGTACCAACGCCCATGCCGGGGACTATCTAGATGGAAATTTCCCAGATTCCTTCTATCTTGTACCAACTGAGCCCACGGAAGTCACTGAGATTATAGTCACTTAAAAATAACTCAGGGAACCTGTCTCATGTCCCACCATTACTGTACAAGCGAGCGGCCCATGTCCTTTCGCATGCTATTTCATTACTTTTTAACAAGTCACTAGAAACTAGCACCTTCCCGAAACTACTCAAGATGGCAAGGGTTACACCAATACATAAAGGTGGTGACCCTACAGACTTAAACAACTATAGGCCAATATCAAACTTACCATTGCTATCCAAAATCTTCGAGAAACTCGTGCACAGGAGACTGTATTCATTTATAACGGCACAAAACATACTCAACCCCTGCCAGTTTGGATTCAGGAAAAATAAAAGCACTAATGATGCAATTGTAAAAATGCTAGATCTGCTTTACACAACACTGGAAAATAATGAATATCCGCTAGGAATTTTTATTGACCTAAGAAAAGCTTTTGACACAGTAGACCACGGCATCCTACTCCACAAACTTAACCATTATGGTATAAGAGGCCATGCGCTTGCATATTTCAAATCCTACCTTATTAACAGGTATCAGCATGTCACCATTAAAGACACAGCATCATCAACACGGCCACTTGATACTGGAGTTCCGCAAGGAAGTGTTCTTGGACCCCTGCTCTTCCTCATTTACATCAATGATCTCCCAAACGTATCCCAACAGCTGACGACACGACTTATGTCATCTCTCACCCTAATCTTACCACCCTCAACACCATTGTTAATGAGGAGCTGCTCAAAATATCAACTTGGATGACAGCCAATAAACTTACACTTAACACTGACAAAATCTACTATATTATGCTTGGTAGCAGAGCAGGTGCTGCACAACTAAACATTAAGATCGACAGCACTCTAATTGCCAGACATAATGAGGGCAAATTCCTAGGCCTATACCTCGACAACAACCTGAATTTCAGCACCCATATCCAACACATCATAAAAAGTATCCAAAACAGTTGGGATCCTCTCCAAGATACGATACTACGTGCCGCAAAATGCCCTTCTCACACTATACCATTCACTCTCTTATCTATACCTCTCCTATGCTATTTGTGCTAGGGGATCAACTGCAGCAATACACCTAAAGCCAATAATAACTCAACAAAAAGCCACAGTAAGAATAATCACTAAATCCCATCCCTGGCAACACCTTCCCCCCACTCTTTATAGATCTAAACTTACTCCCTGTTCAGAACATCCACACTTACTACTGTGCAATCAACATATACAGGACCTTAAAATCCAATATTAACCTTGACCTAAAATGATTTCTTGATAGTTGTGACAGGACCCACAAGCATAACACCAGACACAAACATCTCTACGACATTCCCCGTGTCCGACTAAACCTTTACAAAAATTCAATGTACGTCAAAGGCCCTAAAATCTGGAACATCCTACCTGAAAACTCTAGAACTGCATACACATTCATCACCTTCAAAACTACCGTTAGAAAACATCTTATCTCCCTGATACACCCCGTCAACTAACTACATAAAAACCACCTGGTGGTTCACACTTACACTCACTCACTCACACATTTGACTATAAGCACAGAAATACGTATCTTAATCTTAAAATAATGATTCCTAACTAGTCTCAAGTTTGCCTGTGATACTCCAATATAGAAACTATGTATTGTGCCAAAACAAAAGCATTCACATTTCTAAACTCACAAACTAGTATTTAGTCACTTTGTGTTCAGTCAACTTCACAATTTGTAATAATTTAGAGTTAAGAATTAATCTAAGTTTGCCCGAAAGGTCTAGCCATGCCAGATGTTCCAGTGGCCCCCTCTGTAATTAGTATTTTATTACATGTAAACCACACAATAACCAAAATCTGTAAACCCCGCATTGTAATCCTTATAGAGAATAAACTTTGATTATATATATATATATATATATATATATATATATATATATATATATATATATATATATATATATATATATATAAACATATATATATTATTGTAACCACGGACGAGTGGTGTTGATCAATAACAACACTGCGCTAGCGAAGGATTCGAACCCATGTTGTACTGACCTGCCTCATGGTAAGCGAGAACCACATGACGCTTTATACCACAGGACCACCCAACCCTACAAGAATGCCTCAGCCAGCAGAGCTAGCTGTTGGGCCGCCATCCGAGGGCATACGGAGGTGTGGGAGCTTCTAAGCCAATTTCATTCTCATCCCTATTTGGTGTACTAGCCTCACGAGCAGCATTTATATATAATATATAATAGTATATATAAATGAATAACATATATAATTATTGCTCGTGAGGCTAGTACACCAAATAGGGATGAGAATGAAATTAGCTTAGAAGCTCCCACACCTCCGTATGCCCTCGCATGCTGGCTGCGCCATTTTTGTAGGGTTGGGTGGTCCTGTGGTATAAAGCGTCATGTGGTTCTCGCTTACCATGAGGCAGGCCAGTACAGCATGGGTTCGAATCCTTGGCTAATGCAGTGTTGATATATATATATATATATATATATATATATATATATATATATATATATATATATATATATATATAAATATAGGGAGGTACCACCTCTAGAACTGTCATGGGGACCCTCATCCTCAGAGAAAAGAATAAACTTGCTTCAGGGAAAACTCAAGATTCTCCCTGAAGCTGTTTGAGAATTTTCTCCTACCACCCCCTATATTATGTATATATATTTTATTTAAAGACAAAATACATTGACGAAACATTCACAAAAATATGATACAAAGTAAAACAACATAGGTAACTCAGAGCTACATCTCGAATACTTCGTCCAGCTCCCCTGCGGTGGGCCGCGTGCCCAGAATGCTGCAGGCATTTCCTCTCTGGATCGCAACACTGAGTCTCTGAAAGAGGAAGCTGGTCGCCCTGTGGTCCTTGGTTTCTGTGATGAGCTTTTCACCCAGCTCTTTGAGGAACTTTAGAGCACACTTGCCCCATGCTCCAAGGGTCTCCGACCCTATTGGAATGAAGTTATAGCAAGGGGGAAGGTCTTCATATTTTCGGATCTTCTGGGTCTCCCTGTGGCTGGCAGCTCCACCCCCTTCCACTACAGAGTATGGCAAGTAGGTGTCTGCCAATGTGGCAGCACAGGTGTAGTCCCAGGCAATCTGCTTTCCATCCTTCCAGGGTAGCATAGTGGCTCCATCAGGACGCTTTTGACTTCCATCAGACCTCTGTACTTGGGGTTCCCGTTGAGCTGGGGAACGGGCTGTGGCGAGGCTTCTCTTTATTATGTCATTGATCTCCTCATGTCTGGCATACTTCCCTTCTGCTGTGTGACACACGAGACCATGGAGTCCGAATTGATCAGCTGTCGCCCTGCCGCAAATACACCTATGTTCGGTGAGGATGGGGGCGGCTAGGCGAAGAGCAACACCAATCCGAATGGCCTGTGGGTCGAGACGGGTGCCCAGGGAGGAATTGGGAACAGCTAACAGGAAATCTCCTGAGTGTGGTGCCTTCACTGCCAGGAGACGAGCTTTGTTCTTTCCTGAAGCATTGGAGAGCATTGTGTTGGCGATTTTTTCCATGATCGGTTTGTCCCAGTGGGACTGTTTGTGCTGTTTGGGAGGAGCTGGTCTACTGGAGGAGTCTGTAAGGGTGTCCCACCGAATTGCTGCTTCAGTAAACCTGGGGTCTTGAGCTCCTACCAAGTCTCTCAAGCGTTCGGGCACTATCTTCTTGACTAATGCACTGGAAGCCAAACACGAAGACAGAAAAGCAGGTAACGCAACATGCGTTGCTTTACGCACCCCAATACCTCCCAGTCGCACTGGGAGGGTTGCCTGATCCCATTGCTCATCCTCTAGTGACAGGTTCAGTGCCTTCTTAAAAGTTGATCTCAGGTGTGCGTCATATTCATCGAGTGTTGGGTTGTCAAAAGAGGGTGCACACCTCAAGAAGTAAGTGAGTCTTGGCATAGTAAGACACCTTGTGAGGAGATACAGAGCATCATGGGCATCAAGATCGCTTATTCTCTCCTCCATTCTCATAAGGTCATTCAATTTGTCCCTGAGGACAGTATCGATGGCCTGGTGACCCAGCGGTGCCCCCAAGAGGGTACATATATTTATATATATATACATGTATATATATATATATATATATATATATATATATATATATATATATATATATATATATATATATATATATATATATATATATATATATATATATATATATATATATATATATATATATATATATATGTTGTGCCGAATATGTAAAACTGGTGAATTAGCAAGACCTCATTTAAAATTAAGCCCTTTCTGAAATTTTCTCTTACACGTTTAAAGATATATTTTTTTCATTATTGTTAATGCAAAAAATTTTTAATTTTGCACCAAAAGAATCTTAGAAAACTTACCTAACCTTATTATAACAAGAGTAATTTATTTTAGCCTAACCCAACTAAGTATATTTTAAATACGTTTACAGTAATTTAGTACTAAACAAACACAATCAAATATATTTTTTTTCGTTAGGTTCAGAATAATTTTGGCGAAATTATTGCATACACAAATTTTCACTTGTCCTATATGGCAAGATGAGCGTTGCTATTTAAGCAAAGATGGCAAGTTCTGCCTATTCGGCACGCCATATATGCAGTGAAGGCACCACACTCAGGAGATTTCCTGTTAGCTGTTCCCAATTCCTCCCTGGGCACCCGTCTCGACCCACAGGCCATTCGGATTGGTGTTGCTCTTCGCCTAGCCGCCCCCATCCTCACCGAACATAGGTGTATTTGCGGCAGGGCGACAGCTGATCAATTGGGACTTCATGGTCTCGTGTGCCACACAGCAGAAGGGAAGTATGCCAGACATGAGGAGATCAATGACATAATAAAGAGAAGCCTCGCCACAGCCCGTTGCCCAGCTCAACGGGAACCCCAAGTACAGAGGTCTGATGGAAGTCAAAAGCGTCCTGATGGAGCCACTATGCTACCCTGGAAGGATGGAAAGCAGATTGCCTGGGACTACACCTGTGCTGCCACATTGGCAGACACCTACTTGCCATACTCTGTAGCGGAAGGGGGTGGAGCTGCCAGCCACAGGGAGACCTAGAAGATCCGAAAATATGAAGACCTTCCCCCTTGCTATAACTTCATTCCAATAGGGTCGGAGACCCTTGGAGCATGGGGCAAGTGTGCTCTCAAGTTCCTCAAACAGCTGGGTGAAAAGCTCATCATAGAAACCAAGGACCACAGGGCGACCAGCTTCCTCTTTCAGAGACTCAGTGTTGCGATCCAGAGAGGAAATGCCTGCAGCATTCTGGGCACGCGGCCCACCGCAGGGGAGCTGGACGAAGTATTCGAGATGTAGCTCTGAGTTACCTATGTTGTTTTACTTTCTGATGTATTTTTGTGAATGTTTGGCCAATGTATATATATATATATATATATATATATATATATATATATATATATATATATATATATATATATATATATATATATATATATATATAATATATATATGTATATATATATATATAATATATATATATATATATATATATATATATATATATATATATATATATATATATATATATATATATATATATATATATATATATATATATATATTATATATATATATATTATATATATATATATACATATATGTGAGTGAATGGAGACAAATGGTTTTTAATACTTGACGTGCTGTTGGAGTGTGAGCAAAGTAACATTTATGAAGGGATTCAGGGAAACCGGCAGGCCGGACTTGAGTTCTGGATATATATCTGAAGGAGGGGTAATGTTGCATATATATAAGACAGTGATGGAGTATATACCCTGCCTTGGTGGGAATCGGCCGGTGTGATAATAAAAAAAAAAAAAAAAAAAAAAAAAAAAAATATATATATATATATATATATATATATATATATATATATATATATATATATATATATATATATATATATATATATATATATATATATATATATATATATATATATATATATATATATATATATATATATATATATATATATATATATATATATATATATATATAGTATAGGGCGGTTATAAAATTCTAACGTAGCAACATATAATATGTATGTAGGTGACTTTATATTAATGTGTATATGTAAGTGTATGTATATATATATTATATATATATATACTATATATCAATAACAACACTTCGGCTAGACGGAGGATCGACCCATGTTGTTTTAGCCCACCTTATGGTAAACGAAAATTCACGACGCTCTAAGCCACCAGGCCTTACAATCCTAAATGGTAGGATTGTATGGTCCAGTAGTTAAGAGCGTCGTGAATTTTCGCTGGCCATGAGGTGGGCTAAAACAACATGGGTCGATCCTCCGGCTAGCCGAAGTGTTGTTATTGATATATAGTATATATATATAATATATATATACATACACTTACATATACACATTAATATAAAGTCACCTACATACATATTATATGTTGCTACGTTAGAATTTTATAACCGCCCTGTACTCAGGTGCTTGCACTGAGGTACGGGAGGCTGTTGTCTTGGGGTACTGGGGATGCCTTTCTCGTATCGTTTAGAAATCGATACAAGTCTAATTAAATACGAAAATGCACTTTAATTTGTACAGTATGGATCAGAGAGCATTGTAGGATATTTGTAGCTGTCCAGTCAGTGTGATCTTGAGGACTAGGGTTCTCATAACTCGGGAGTTCTTAGTCTTTCCTCCTTATATTCTCTGTAGAGAAAAATCTTATGTTATTGTTTTTGTATGTAGTAGTCTACGAGGCCTTTCCGTTGCTATTAGTGCAATCAAAGTATTTGCAATAAATCCCTCGGCCGTTTTTCCAGGACGTACATTACAACTAAACGAAATTTCTAATTTTCGAAGCAACGCAGATCTCCGCTGGTGAAAAAAAAAAATTATTATTTCAGGAGGGAATAAACACTTTTTGGTAAGCTGTTAACGGAGTCTTGTACCATGATAAGAGTAATGCCGTAATAAGTTTCTAAAGACCTCTCCGCCCCTTTAGAGGAACATAATAGAATGAACACCGTGAGTGTCAAGTTCACCGTCTCGTCATCACATACTAGGGGATCCTCTCCTTACCGAACTGGTAAACAACACTGGTACTATGAAAATACTTTATAGCAGTGAGAAGCACCTAAACACACAACACAAGATGTTAAGAAAGACTTGAAGGGGCACTCACCAGGAGCCTCATGATGAAATGTGGTGCTTAGGCCAGGTGATCTCCGGCTTTATATAGCAGTGCTGACAGGTTAGCCTTGAATGTACTGTCTCCCATAGCTGGCGTTCCTGCCCTCGTTCTCCTTTCACATTATCCTGTTACATAAACACTACAATCACGGTCACCATCTCACTCACTAACGGGAAAATATACATAGATTAGGAGAAAGATTAGTCCAAGAGCTGATTAGGCTATGATCTATGGGGAGAGATTGATTAAAGGAACTAAATCTGATAAAATTAGAAGACGGAAGGATCAAGGAAGACATAATACGGCATAAAATACTCCGAAGAACTTGTAGCGTCAACTGTGATAAATAGTTACAGAAAAAAATGGGATAACATTCTCCCAAAGTATCCCCTCCTCCTCCTCCTCCTCCTCCTCCTGCCAAGGTCACGTGCAAGCATTGTTTTCGAGACCGGTGGAGACCCTGGTGGAGGAAGGGCACTGCTAGTACCGCTAGTAGTGAACTCCTAACTCCAGTTAAATGTTCTTTTTTTGGGAATATTAATTAGTTGTATTATTTTAATTATTATTATTATTATTATTAGCAGTAGTAGTAACAGTAGTATTTTAATTCTGATAGCTTTTATTATTGCTATTCTGCTTTTAAAAATATAAAATTTATTTTATCATCCAATTTACTTTTGTCATTGTTAAGTATCATGTGTCTCTCTTTATGTATCTTTACTAATTTTTATTTATACAGCGTCCCTGAATCTCTTCCTTAGCGCTTCTCATTCTGTAAGGTGTCCTGTAGCTCGGTCGCTGTCACATTTAGCTCACACACTGAGGTATGCGGTTCAATTCTCCGGTACGGAAGGAAAACATGAGGATATGTTTCCTTATGGCACCTGCTGTCCATGTTCACCCATCAGTAAAATGGGTACCTGGGTGTTAGTTGACTGGTGTGGGTCGCATCCTGGGACAAAAATTATCCTAATTTGCCCGGAATGCTCTACATAACAAGGGGCTTTATATTTAGTACGATAGGTATGATGAGAAGTCATTTCCTACAGAGGAAACCTATTTTATAATGTTTTACCTTTTATAAGAAGTTTGGTTAAATTAGGTTCAGTTTGTCAGGAAATAGATCAATTGTCTCCTGACGCTGGTCTTAGTCATATGATGACTCGCCACAGGAGCTTTTGGTCATCTGACCGAGGTCTTCCACTGGTTTACCAGTCCAACCCTTTGAAATTTAAGGAGTGAAACGATATACGAGTCAAGAAGTGAGTTTAGGTGTTATCCGTGTCAGTGATCTGAGTGGCAGGCAGCGTCAGCTGCAGCAGGCGAGGGAGAGATGATCATCCCTGGAGACTTTTAAAAACCCACGCAAGACGAGTGTAGCCAATAATTTAACAATGAATGTTTTTTTTTTTTTTTTTTTTTTTAGCCGGTATTCTCCCGGCCCGGGTCTTTTCCAAGTAGTGGTGACCCGGCCTTGGCTCCCTATCTGGGGAGTGTCTCGAGACTTAAGTCTCCCATGGGAGGAGGTACAAGTACCCCCTCATCTTTGGGACAAACTGTCCCCAGGCCTAGCCACATTCCCCGCCCTCACGGGGCTTGCAGGGAGAAGCTAGGCCTCTGGTCTGCCATCTGCCCCGCCCCAAAGGGGCTCGTGGGGATGGCAGTCTTATGAGCTTCAGGTGGTAGCAAGCTCAGGCTACACACAATGAATGTTGATTCAAAATGTCCTCTAGAGTTTGATTTTTCATAATAATGTGTATAGGGGCTTTCTATATAGTAGTGTCATTGATGTCAGCTAGGCCTGTATACCTTGTACATGTACTTGTAATAAATAAAGATATTATTGTTATTATTATTTATAACAAAGGCGTTATTCTGATTGTATATTTTACATGGTCGAGGAGTCTGGTGTGTAGGCTTCGTGACGTTTCTCTGAAGTCGAGTCTGTCACACCATCCTCATGGGACCTTACACACCTGACTGTGTGTTTTAATGGCGGTTGGCATTTAATTCAGTCAGTTCACGCGAGGCTTTAGATGTTATGACTGAGACATTAGTATCACTTTATTTAAACCCATGACTATATTGTCGGCTACGCAACCAGTAGGTAAAATGATGAATAGGCTGTTGTCGGTGCTGTCTCCTAGGGTTATTAAGCCTCTGCTGTACTTTTCGTCAGCAATCTAAAATGAAGTAAGACGGAAACTTGTTTTTAGTGAATGTGTTAGCAATAATATCTATCACACTCGTATCTCAGCTATAAATAAAAAAAAACAGTGAAAAAAGTGAATGATCGTCTTTAATGATAGGTTTCTGTAGACCTGAAGTCTGAAGGTGTTTTGGACTTTGATGTTTGACATTGCCATTCCTTAATGACAAATTTCTCATTATGCACAAATGCAAACAAAAAACGATTATTCACGTATAACTATCATCATTTACACTCCATCTGTATTTACATTCATTTAAATTTACACATGTATAATTTTACCTGACGTGATTACTTGTGTGCCCGAGTGTAGCCAAACAGTTCTTAGATTTATCCTCGGGAAGTATCACGCTCTGTTTGTGCAGTTATAATGGTTAATCTGTGGTTCGTTAGCCAGCATGTTTGTTGCATTAGGTTCAGCGGTTCTCCTCAAGGGAGGTTCTTTGGAGCCAGTCAGGGGCTCTTAATCCAAGGAATTGGACTTGCCCTCCCCTTCCTTGGAGTGAACCTAAATGCCTCCCAGGCACTATATGACCCCTATGGGTTTAGTGCTTCCCCCATAAATATAACAATAGATTCAGCGGTTAGACTGTGCATCGCATTAGTTACATTGACTTAGTTTTATAGTGCTATAGTTACGTTGGTCACCTTCATCTGCATTAGTTACATATATTTACGTTTCACTTAAGATAGCAAATAAGTGTTGGTATTATTTCCAAGCAGGCATGTGTATAGTGTATATAAATGCCTAGTTTAGATATAAACATATACACTGTAGATATAAATTAATTTCATACAGAAATCATATATTTTTTCCGCATTTTATGAAAAAGTATTTATATCATTATAATATTTACATTCATTATTAGTAGCTTGGACTTCCAGCAGGCATGCATGAGCGTGTTTGATAGGAGTGAATGGAGACAAATGGTTTTTAATACTTGACGTGCTGTTGGAGTGTGAGCAAAGTAACATTTATGAAGGGGTTCAGGGAAACCGGCAGGCCGGACTTGAGTCCTGGAGATGGGAAGTACAGTGCCTGCACTCTGAAGGAGGGGTGTTAATGTTGCAGTTTAAAAACTGTAGTGTAAAGCACCCTTCTGGCAAGACAGTGATGGAGTGAATGATGGTGAAAGTTTTTCTTTTTCGGGCCACCCTGCCTTGGTGGGAATCGGCCAGTGTGATAATAAAAAAATAATTATTAGTAACAAGAGGACAGTTGCAAATTAAGAGAAAAAATACATAACGCTCAGTCATTCGCAAATCTGTCAGCAAAAAACTAAGAGTTACTGAATTGGTTAATTTTGTAATGGACGAAAGTAGATTAAGTGCCCCACCACAAGTGAGAGTATTAAGCCTATTAGATTCTGAGAGATAATGTGAAAATACCTCTTTAGACTAATCTAAGTCTGTAAATTCTTGTTTGTGGCAGCCACGAGGTAGTACACACGGTCACTGTCAAGCCCTACTGTCCATTACTGATACTATTATGTGAACACTGAACATTTACGAATGTTTAGTGGATTATGTTGCGTTTAATGTCAATATTTACTGCCTGCTTTATAAAACAATATAAATGTTCTTGTTATTATAGTTCAAGAAAGCTGCCACATTCATTTGAGTGTTGCATAAATCTTACACCCATACACACAATACTCATGGTTAGGTAAGATTTGTCAGGAAAACCGAAAAGTGTCTCTTGACATGGCTCTTAGTCATATGATGACCTACCACTGGAGCTTTTCCACTGGCTTACCGGTCCACCACTTTAAAAACTGATATTACGCTACAGTACTCACGTCTGCAATACTACAGCACTCAATTATGCTGAATCAGAAAAACCTAACTTAACACTGAGTTTGAACACACTTCTATAATTTAGATTTTGACTGGATATTTGTTTATAAAGTTGATGTGAACGTTTAAGTTATTCAGACATTCTCAAATGAAGTCCATATTTATTCCATATTAAATACTGTGATTCCGAGTTACCTGGTTTAGTGAGCTGAGACCAGTGGAGGATTATTCTCTCTTCCTTATGATCTATGTTCATTAAAGCCACAGGAAACAATTAAACAATAGTATTATTAGATATTTATTTATTTTAGCTATAATTTGCAAAGATATTCTGTTTACCAGAATATATAAATTTTATAATGTATAATAAGGTTAGAATGTTATATGAAGTCATGAGAATTAGAATGACTGGAACCAAAGGAAAGTAACAGTGCAGTCATGATTTTAAGTTCATGGTGGGGAATATAGACCAGATGGTGTGGGCACATCGATGCCACTGTCGCTACTCACACCCTCTCCGATGCCACTTGCAATATCACCTCCAAAACCGTTTCCAGTGTTACTTCCAATACTATTCTCACTGCTTGCAATTCCTTCAATAATGTCAATTTCAATGTCTCCTGCAGTGTCACTGGCTGTGCTGATAACTTCACCGCTACCATAAGATGCTGAGCTGAGAGCAGATTGAAGATCGTCTCCTGTGGGCAAAGTTGGGTTTTCACCTTCAGCATAGTTGACGAAGTACACTTGAGGAGTTTGTTGCTCAGGAGCTGGGACATGGAGGACCTTCTGCTCCAGTTCAGGCCGCTTGTTGAGGACGTACAGTGCGTAATTTGTTTGAGGTGGGGGCACAACAATGGGTTCCAGACCTGGGCTGGCTTCAGGGTTACTAATGAACAGAATGGTGTGTTCAATCCTTGGTGGAGGAACAATTGGTTGGGGACCTACGATTGGATCTACTGGCGGAGCATTATACAAGTACAAGTTTCTGGTTACAAGAGGAGTCACACAATTTCCATCCACATGACGAATCTCTCCATCTGCACAATCATCTTCAGAGCTGTCGGAGATGCCTGAGCCACCTGGACCAAATGACGGGAGACCATAGCTCCGAAGCGAGCCGGCGATTGCAGCCGCAATGAAGCAGGCGAGTATCTGAAACAGAATTGAAATTATATCAGTTACATTTTTTCCTTGTGGACATTTTATATAATCTAATATACTAATAGCTACCTCGCAGAGCAAATGTTTCGTTCGATCGTGTTGCACCAACAACATTTTTCTAGTATGGATTCACCTTAATATATAGTGTCCCATCAGTCTGGAGCCATAGGATCGTCGAGGGTCTGAGGAATGACTAGCAAAGAGCTCCGATCTCTCCGTTGGATTGTAACCAACGAAACAAGCCTAGTTAAATTGAAAAAAATGCACTTGAATTTGCAGTATATGGACCAAAGTACAGTACGTCATTTTAGTTAAACTTATAGCTGTCCCGCCGGTGTGGTCTTGACAACCAAGGTCCTCATAACTCCGAGATACTGAGTCTTTCCTCCTTACATTCTCTTGGGTTGAGAGGCATCTTTTATTTCGTGTGAAATAACTAGGCGTGTTTGATGCCCGATGACCTGTCACCATAACACAGCACAGCTTTTGGTTATTATTAGTGTAATAAAAGCATTTACTTCAAACACTTCTGCCCTTGCCAGTACTGCAACAATAATAAACGACATTTCAAACGTACCATGTAATTGATGAAATAAACTTATTTCGGTAGCGTAACAAACTGACTTTCTGGTTGGTTAACACAGTCTAATATCATCACAATAGCATACAATAACAAAATTCTTTGGGCCTCTCTGCCCCAGTAAGTGACATTATTTAACAGAATGAACCCCGTAATTGTCCTATGTTCATCGCTCACCAACACCTAGTTAACCTCTTAACACACTGACGAAGAGATCCTCACTGTATTAAACCCGTCAGCAACGTCGGTAATTAGATAATACTTGACAACATTGAGAAACACTGAAATTAACAAAGGCCTGAAAAAGCACTCACCAGGAGCTTCATGATGGAGTGTAGTGTTTAGGCTTGGTGAGCGTGCTCTTTATATAACAGACTCGTAACCGTACAAGCTAGCCTTGAGTCTCCTGTCTCCCATAGTTTGCGTTCCTAGCCTCGTTCTCCTTTCACATTATCCTGTTACATAAATATAGAGACGCACTGGCACGGTCACCACCTCACCTAATTATGCTTTTGGTGTACACAGCCCTGATACAGAACCCACACCTTAGACGAAATATCAAGAACCGAGATAAAATGCAGTGGTTATTGTAGAGCTATTCTTAGAGCTAAGGGGTACTAGCTATGAGGAGAGACTAAAGAAACTGCCTCTGATTACATTAGAGCATAGAAGAATCAGGAAAGACATGATAACGACGTGCAAAGAAAAACTGACAGGCGAAAAGTGGTTCAGTTGGAGATTAAAGACACAGATAAGTCACAAGGATGTTAGGAAATATTTTTTGAGACTGAGTGCTCAAAAAATGGAATGACCTGGACGATTTTCCAATGCATGATCACATAAACTATTTAGTCGACTCTGACGATACACATTTGATTTCAGCACATTTCTGCCTCTTCCCAGAGTACTGAAAGAGCGTTGTGTCTGCAACCATAACTGGAAGAGTTGAAAGAGTACAAAATATTCTCGGTACAATGATTTTACTTTTAAATTAAGCCTGAAGCTGTCAGGGATATAAACTGTTCAGTAGTTGGAAATCTAGTAAGTGATTTTCCTGACATGTTCAGTGAATACTTTTTCAGTGCTCTAATTCCGTCATAAGATCTCCGGACATATAGATGCTATATTTACTACAAAGATTTTTAGTCTCAGTGTTCTTACTATATCAGTGCTTCCACAAAGCACTGAAATTTAACTAAAATTCTTACACTGCCTAATACCTCCTTGTCATGCTCCCAATAAGCCAACCCAGAAAAACTTTAAAATACATTAGTCTTGAATTGATTTTCTGGGATTATTTCTGTATTTTTTCTGTCATTTTCTACCATTTTTGTCTGCAAACCTCTTCCTAACCTTCAGTCTATTTTTCTGATAATAATGTTATACCAAAGGTTTCATTAACAAACTAACATTCTGGTAAAATTACATCCAAGTTATTTCTTAAATGATCAAGATCCACCATTAAGCTTTCTAAGTTTTAAATATTTATGTTCATTGTTGAACTTCTGATTTCCTGAGTTTTGTTTCTGTAGTCAATGTTTACTGGAGTGTAGCTCAGGAGGCAGCCAGTGTCTGCCGCCGGGAAATTTACTTGACAAATCGGTGTGCCGATAACTAGGAATATTGCAAGAGATTCAGATTATTTATCACAAAGGAACCAAAAATAAAATATAAAGAAAAAACACAAGGGCAAAGAAGCTTTTATTGATACGCCCTGATGCTCTATGTAGAGCTTTATGAGGTACATCAAATCAACGAAGCTCCTTTCAGACCGACACTTAGTCACAATAAAAGCTTGCTGTGTACCTGTGTAATTTCTTCATTTTTTTATCTGCAAAACACCTTTGGACCCATGTCTAATATAATCGGAAACTGTGATGAGACGTACATTTTCATTAATTTCCGATGGTCAAGAGACTCTTTTAAAGCATATTAAGCACTGTGCTAATTTTCGAAATCCATCACTGGCTGACCTGTAGATGAAGGACTTTTCATAAGAACATAAGAACTGAGGAGCACTGCGGTGGCCTACTAACTCATGCTTGCTGCTTTTAAAGCACGTTTTTTTTATTGAACGCCTCCGCGGCCCGGTTCACGACCAGGCCTCCTGGTGGATCAGGACCTGATCAACCAGGCTGTTACTGCTGACCGTACGTAGTCCAACGTACGAACCACAGCCCGGCTGATCCGGTACTAACTTTAGGTATCCGTCCAGCTCCCTCTTAAAAGGCAGCCAGGGATCTATTGGTAATTCCCTTTATATCTAGTGGGAGGCTGTTGAACAGTCTTGGGGCCCGAACACTTACTGTGTTTTCTCTTAGTGTACTAATGGCGCCCCTGCTAATCAGCAGTAATAATTATTTTCAACATTCGTTCTCTAAGATCACTTATTTCACTCAAAAAAAATCTAGCTGTGTTGTTACTACTAAAGTTACTGAGGTTTAGTCAGGTTCAACTGATGATTACTGATGCCATCAGTAAAGATAAGAGTTCAACAATAACAGTGTTATTAAAACACAGATCAGTAATCATGCGTTTGTTTTAATTATATACTGTAAAATAAAATATATTATAAATAAGAAAGTATTTGTTGATTTATTCTTCCTCATGGAGGGAGGAGGGATCTTGATCAAGTGAATTGAACCTAATTACCTCTGGCTCCTCACTTCCTTGGCTCTATGTGACCTTAATGATTTAAATAATAATAATAATAATAATAATAATAATAATAATAATAATAATAATAATAATAATAATAATAATAATAATAATAATGAATATATCGGTTAGGTCACTAATGTTTTCGTGGGTCGGAGAACCACAACCTCCAATTAAATACCGGAATCACATGAGTAGGAGAAGGAGAAAGAGAATGTATCCTTGATCATGCGACATATGTGGTCGTTAAGACCACACCAAACTTGGTCGCGAAAACCTCACCTAACTGTCGTAAATTCCTCATCCGACGTAGTCGCAGGGAATACACTTGACGCGGTCATAAACACTATACTGGTGGGTCAGATAGGACCCATGCCTTATCACCCACACAAAGACAATTAAAGCTCTAGGACTATCAACTACATACGGTTATTTAAGAATGAAATTCACTTTGTCACTAGACAGAAATGGTTATAGAGGTAGTGATGTCCTCCTGTTCTCCGCGGCGCCCATTACCCTCTGTAAGACAAAACATGGCCGCTCCAGTCAACACAGACGAATGAGAGGAGTAAATACATTGCAAGCTCAATACAAAACATTTATAGGTTAATAAATCTAAACTGGCCTCTGATCCCTTTTCTTGTGAGTTTGAAATTTGTATGATTTCTCACGTTGAGTAGTTGTGATGTTATAAACATTTTTAACTGAGTTCTTTACGGTTCAGGTGCGTATACAGTATCGGGGAATATACACCAAAATGTGAATCACTCTGAGAATATACATCTAATAGTTAGCATTCTTAAATATTTCAAGTTTTAAAGCATAATATCTAATTAGTGACTAAAACATTGCCTTAAATTTCTAACCGCACTTCATAGACGATTAACAAACAAATTCCTGTGAAGGTTTGCACACGCTGTTATTGGGACGACGTGTCGCTCTGGATACAACTCCATCATCCTTCACTCTTTCTTGTTTTTCTAAGTGTGTATTTTCTTCACTATTTAGGCCGGATGACTTATGGATCCAAATTAATTCTTTGCGGCTGTCCAGTGGAAAAACAACTCATGCTGTGAATACTTATAATAGCAATAATAATAATAATAAAAGTAATATATTAACATAAATAATAATAATAAATATAATTATAGTAATAATAATAATAATAAATATAATTATAATAATAATAATATTAATAATAAATATAATTATTGTAATAATAATAATAATAATAATAATAATAATAATAATAATAATAATAATAATAATAATAAAACTGAAGGTAGTAGGTTGGTAGACAGCAACCACCCAGGGAAGTACTACCGTCCTGCCAGATGACTGTGAAACAAAAACCTGTAACTGTTTTGCATGATGGTAGGATTGCTGGTTTCTTTTTCTGTCTCATAAACACGCTAAGATAACAGGGATATCTTGCTACTCCTACTTACACTTTGGTCACACTTCACAGACACGCACATGCATATATATATATACATACATCTAGGTTTTTCTCCTTTTTCTAAATAGCTCTTGTTCTTTTTTATTTCTTCTATTGTCCATGGGGAAGTGGAAAAGAATCTTTCCTCCGTAAGCCATGCGTGTCGTATGAGGCGACTAAAATGCCGGGAGCAATGGGCTAGTAACCCCTTCTCCTGTATACAATTACTAAAAAAGAGAAGAAGAAAAACTTTATAAAACTGGGTTGCTTAAATGTGCGTGGATGTAGTGCGGATGACAAGAAACAGATGATTGCTGATGTTATGAATGAAAAGAAGTTGGATGTCCTGGCCCTAAGCGAAACAAAGCTGAAGGGGGTAGGAGAGTTTCAGTGGGGGGAAATAAATGGGATTAAATCTGGAGTATCTGAGAGAGTTAGAGCAAAGGAAGGGGTAGCAGTAATGTTAAATGATCAGTTATGGAAGGAGAAAAGAGAATATGAATGTGTAAATTCAAGAATTATGTGGATTAAAGTAAAGGTTGGATGCGAGAAGTGGGTCATAATAAGCGTGTATGCACCTGGAGAAGAGAGGAATGCAGAGGAGAGAGAGAGATTTTGGGAGATGTTAAGTGAATGTATAGGAGCCTTTGAACCAAGTGAGAGAGTAATTGTGGTAGGGGACTTGAATGCTAAAGTAGGAGAAACTTTTAGAGAGGGTGTGGTAGGTAAGTTTGGGGTGCCAGGTGTAAATGATAATGGGAGCCCTTTGATTGAACTTTGTATAGAAAGGGGTTTAGTTATAGGTAATACATATTTTAAGAAAAAGAGGATAAATAAGTATACACGATATGATGTAGGGCGAAATGACAGTAGTTTGTTGGATTATGTATTGGTAGATAAAAGACTGTTGAGTAGACTTCAGGATGTACATGTTTATAGAGGGGCCACAGATATATCAGATCACTTTCTAGTTGTAGCTACACTGAGAGTAAAAGGTAGATGGGATACAAGGAGAATAGAAGCATCAGGGAAGAGAGAGGTGAAGGTTTATAAACTAAAAGAGGAGGCAGTTAGGGTAAGATATAAACAGCTATTGGAGGATAGATGGGCTAATGAGAGCATAGGCAATGGGGTCGAAGAGGTATGGGGTAGGTTTAAAAATGTAGTGTTAGAGTGTTCAGCAGAAGTTTGTGGTTACAGGAAAGTGGGTGCAGGAGGGAAGAGGAGCGATTGGTGGAATGATGATGTAAAGAGAGTAGTAAGGGAGAAAAAGTTAGCATATGAGAAGTTTTTACAAAGTAGAAGTGATGCAAGGAGGGAAGAGTATATGGAGAAAAAGAGAGAAGTTAAGAGAGTGGTGAAGCAATGTAAAAAGAGAGCAAATGAGAGAGTGGGTGAGATGTTATCAACAAATTTTGTTGAAAATAAGAAAAAGTTTTGGAGTGAGATTAACAAGTTAAGAAAGCCTAGAGAACAAATGGATTTGTCAGTTAAAAATAGGAGAGGAGAGTTATTAAATGGAGAGGTAGAGGTATTGGGAAGATGGAAGGAATATTTTGAGGAATTGTTAAATGTTGATGAAGATAGGGAAGCTGTGATTTCGTGTATAGGGCAAGGAGGAATAACATCTTGTAGGAGTGAGGAAGAGCCAGTTGTGAGTGTGGGGGAAGTTCGTGAGGCAGTAGGTAAAATGAAAGGGGGTAAGGCAGCCGGGATTGATGGGATAAAGATAGAAATGTTAAAAGCAGGTGGGGATATAGTTTTGGAGTGGTTGGTGCAATTATTTAATAAATGTATGGAAGAGGGTAAGGTACCTAGGGATTGGCAGAGAGCATGCATAGTTCCTTTGTATAAAGGCAAAGGGGATAAAAGAGAGTGCAAAAATTATAGGGGGATAAGTCTGTTGAGTGTACCTGGTAAAGTGTATGGTAGAGTTATAATTGAAAGAATTAAGAGTAAGACGGAGAATAGGATAGCAGATGAACAAGGAGGCTTTAGGAAAGGTAGGGGGTGTGTGGACCAGGTGTTTACAGTGAAACATATAAGTGAACAGTATTTAGATAAGGCTAAAGAGGTCTTTGTGGCATTTATGGATTTGGAAAAGGCGTATGACAGGGTGGATAGGGGGGCAATGTGGCAGATGTTGCAAGTGTATGGTGTAGGAGGTAGGTTACTGAAAGCAGTGAAGAGTTTTTACGAGGATAGTGAGGCTCAAGTTAGAGTATGTAGGAAAGAGGGAAATTTTTTCCCAGTAAAAGTAGGCCTTAGACAAGGATGTGTGATGTCACCGTGGTTGTTTAATATATTTATAGATGGGGTTGTAAGAGAAGTAAATGCGAGGGTCTTGGCAAGAGGCGTGGAGTTAAAAGATAAAGAATCACACACAAAGTGGGAGTTGTCACAGCTGCTCTTTGCCGATGACACTGTGCTCTTGGGAGATTCTGAAGAGAAGTTGCAGAGATTGGTGGATGAATTTGGTAGGGTGTGCAAAAGAAGAAAATTAAAGGTGAATACAGGAAAGAGTAAGGTTATGAGGATAACAAAAAGATTAGGTGATGAAAGATTGAATATCAGATTGGAGGGAGAGAGTATGGAGGAGGTGAACGTATTCAGATATTTGGGAGTGGACGTGTCAGCGGATGGGTCTATGAAAGATGAGGTGAATCATAGAATTGATGAGGGAAAAAGAGTGAGTGGTGCACTTAGGAGTCTGTGGAGACAAAGAACTTTGTCCTTGGAGGCAAAGAGGGGAATGTATGAGAGTATAGTTTTACCAACGCTCTTATATGGGTGTGAAGCGTGGGTGATGAATGTTGCAGCGAGGAGAAGGCTGGAGGCAGTGGAGATGTCATGTCTGAGGGCAATGTGTGGTGTGAATATAATGCAGAGAATTCGTAGTTTGGAAGTTAGGAGGAGGTGCGGGATTACCAAAACTGTTGTCCAGAGGGCTGAGGAAGGGTTGTTGAGGTGGTTCGGACATGTAGAGAGAATGGAGCGAAACAGAATGACTTCAAGAGTGTATCAGTCTGTAGTGGAAGGAAGGCGGGGTAGGGGTCGGCCTAGGAAGGGTTGGAGGGAGGGGGTAAAGGAGGTTTTGTGTGCGAGGGGCTTGGACTTCCAGCAGGCATGCGTGAGCGTGTTTGATAGGAGTGAATGGAGACAAATGGTTTTTAATACTTGACGTGCTGTTGGAGTGTGAGCAAAGTAACATTTATGAAGGGATTCAGGGAAACCGGCAGGCCGGACTTGAGTCCTGGAGATGGGAAGTACAGTGCCTGCACTCTGAAGGAGGGGTGTTAATGTTGCAGTTTAAAAACTGTAGTGTAAAGCACCCTTCTGGCAAGACAGTGATGGAGTGAATGATGGTGAAAGTTTTTCTTTTTCGGGCCACCCTGCCTTGGTGGGAATCGGCCGGTGTGATAATAAAAAAAAAAAAAAAATAATAAAACTAGTCAGTACTGGATAATAATAATAATAAAACTAGTCAGTACTGGATTGAAAGTTATGCTGGAGAGGGTAAACAAAGCTTGATGGTAACCTTGTTGACCTTCAGTTGTGGAGCAGCGTAAGTCTGTGAAGCTGTGATGTTACTTCTCTCGAGGTAAGATGTACAGCAGATGTCAATCATTCACCTGTGAACTCAGTTTTTACTTTTTTTTTTTTTTTTGCATGTAAGTGGTTTTATTACTAAAGTTCATAGACGTTCACGTCTCTCACTCATTATACAGTTGTTACCTTACGCCCACACACCACTCATTACAGTGTTGTTACCTTACGCCCACACACCACTCATTATACAGTGTTGTTACCTTACGCCCACACACCACTCATTACAGTGTTGTTACCTTACGCCCACACACCACTCATTATACAGTGTTGTTACCTTACGCCCACACACCACTCATTATACAGTGTTGTTACCTTACGCCCACACACCACTCATTATACAGTGTTGTTACCTTACGCCCACACACCACTCATTATACAGTGTTGTTACCTTACGCCCACACACCACTCATTATACAGTGTTGTTACCTTACGCCCACACACCACTCATTATACAGTGTTGTTACCTTACGCCCACACACCACTCATTATACAGTGTTGTTACCTTACGCCCACACACCACTCATTATACAGTGTTGTTACCTTACGCCCACACACCACTCATAATACAGTGTTGTTACCTTACGCCCACACACCACTCATTATACAGTGTTGTTACCTTACGCCCACACACCACTCATAATACAGTGTTGTTACCTTACGCCCACACACCACTCATTATACAGTGTTGTTACCTTACGCCCACACACCACTCATTATACAGTGTTGTTACCTTACGCCCACACACCACTCATTAGCATTGTTGCTGTATTACCACGCATCTCTCACTCATTGTTATTATAACTCTACGAACCACTCACTCATTACCAGTGTTATCATATGTGACAATGGTGGTATATACCAACATGTTACTAAGATTAACCAGACAAAATATACGGTGTATATCATTTTATTGAGAAGGCGAATCGTTCACGAAATTGATAAAGTCCCTACCGGCCTACTCCTATTTACATTTGTTCAATCTTTTTTTTTTTTATTTTTTTTTTTTTTTTTTTTTTTTTTTTTTTTTTTTTTTTTTTTTTTTTTTTGAGATTATCCAGGATGTTAGTTTTAATGTTGCTCCTAACATCTTGCACTATATAAACAGCTCCTTTTAGCTTCTCTGTGTTAGGACGAAACGTTTTCTTAATAAATGTGTTGATTGGTTCCTACTTGTCTCTTGCAACTTGCCTTTATTTCCACACCGCTTCCATCAGATAATTAAAACATTTTGTTTTGGTTTTTTTTTCTTTGTGTTTGGCTCTATTTTAATACACAGCCTCTTACGTTAAGGAAAGTGTGAAATCATTTTATACGCTAACAGACATTAGATAAACTTTATTCTGAATCACGAGTGCAGTCGAGTGGTGAGTAAAATTTCATTTGTGAACATAATGGGGAATACCACAACTGATGCATTAGGTCAAATTCTCCTCTCAGTACTGTGCTGCCATCGTGGCTTAGAAAAACAGGCCAACATGAAATCTTTTAGACAGGATTTGTGGGATCGTTTTCCACGGCAGATTGGTTGTATCATGGACTTCATTGCACGCACACCACTCTCACTGTACCCGACTAGTCAACAGTCCTGGGGACTGGCCAGTTTGTTAAAAGTCGTTCATTTTTATTGAGTCGTTTATCAGGACAAATAATGTAAACAGATTTCGGCAGTAATAATTGAAAATAAAAAGTACCTATAGTACTTTTAAGTAAACCATCAGATGCAACTTCCTAACAGATTAAAGAATAGCTATTGAAAATAGTGTCTTTTGTTAAAAATCTCTTAAACCCAGCGTCAGATATCCTATTGCTTTGTAACTTTAATATAAGACATTTAAAATGGAAGAATGAAGCAAATATTATAACAGAGAATTCCAGGAGCTAGTTCATCAGAACTGGCCGCTCCTAGAATTAACTTTTAAGCCCTTGGCCTTACATTTGTGAACATTGATGATCTGGTAAATGTAAACGAGTTGACAGTAAACTCAAATCACAGTCTAATTGAGGTTCAGGCCTCCATGCACAAGGGTCCAAAGCAGGAAAGCACAAAGCATCATGAGGATGTTTTCACAAAATTCAACATAAACAACAAGAACATCATGTGATATCAAATATATGTCTTTACGAAAAATGCTGGGAAGATGTAATGAATACAATGGCTCAGAGCCAATACCAAGAGGCTTTAATCTGTGGCTCTAGAGGTATGCTCTAATGAAAAAATAAAGGAACATGTAGGCAAGAAAGAGAGATGCTCCCTTTTTAGGCGACGAAGAATCACAGAACTCAAACATTCTAAACTGTCTGAATTACAGAAGGAAACACCGGCTAGAGAAATAAAGGGTGTTGAGGCTGAATTGAATGAATCACATAGCGGTCCAGGAAAAACAGAGGAAGCTATAAGCAATTTAAGAAAATGAAAATTCAAAATATTTAACATATGCAAAATCTAAGACAAAATCTACATCTAGTATTGCGTCCTTGCTCTAACAAATTGAAACTCACGTTGACGATAGCAAAGAAATGAATGAAATACTGAAGGCTTCATATGTCTATGAGATGAAGAATTAGACACGTGCAACATCTGGGTATCTTTATTTGTAGACGTTTCGCCATCTAGTGGTTTTATCAATACAAATTCAAGGACATAATGGGAAGACTATAGGACTATATACTAAAGACAAGGAAACTGAATGTCATTCATATACAACGTGGCCAAGAGTTCAGGGAGACGTTAAATACACAACAGAATAACAGACTGAATGAATCCTTTATAAACGAGACTCAAAACTTTGTAAATATCTTCAAAATTTTAGACATGGGCGAAATCCCACCTGACCTAGATGAATATTTTGTTTTCATTTAATTTTGTATAAGCCATCAAGATATTCTAACATCTGTATATGAAGTCATTTATTCCACACTGGATACCGTGTAAAACACTAGTTATTCCATGAAGTTTGGATCCCAGGTGAGCTGTTCCTGAAGTATAAGAGAGACGGCTTCTTAGTAACTGTCGCTGCTCTATGTGAATGTCTTCCTCATGACCAAAAAGTGAGTTAACGTTGGGGAAAGAATAAAAAAAGTATTATAAATTAGGAATATATTTGTTATAGCCTGTATTTACAAAGGAAAATACCTGAATTTGTCATAAAACATAAATCTAACAATTTGATATAAGTCATGAGAAATATAAGTTATAAAGAGCAAAAGGATTAGCAAAGTTGGAAATCATACCATACCAATCAGTCATTCCTTCCTGCAATATGGAGGCCTCTGCTGAAGGGAAGAGTACAGTCAAGTTGTTTATGGCGCGTCATATAGGCTAGACGGGGTGATGTGACTGAAGCCACTGTGTTTCACAGATCCTCCTCCAATGCAAATGCCGAATCCTACACCAATACCACTTCCAAACCCACCAACGCTGCCACCTCCAATGCCGCTTCCAAAGCCGCCTCCAATGTTGCTTCGAATACTGCCTCCTCTAATGCCGCCTCCAAAACCAACACTTCCAGTACCGATTCCAACACCTCCAGTGCCTGCAGCGGCACCAATAACCTCACCACCACCATGAGCGGCGGAGGTGAGAATAGACTGGAGGTCCTCTTCTGTGGGGAAAGTCGGGTTGTTGCCATCGGCATAGTTGACGAAGAACACTTCAGGAGTTTGTTGCTCAAGTGCTGGGAGGTGGACGACTTTCTGCTACAGTTCAGGCCGCTTGTTGAGGACGTACACAACATATTTCGTTTGTTGTGGTGGAATAATAATGAGTTCTTGAGCTGGACCACCACCAGGGGAACGAATGAATAAAACGTTTTGTTCTATCCTGGTTGGAGGAACAACTGGTGGTGGTTCTACGACTGGAGCGAGTGGTGGAGCACTGTACACAGACAAGTTTCTGGTGACCATCCCCATGACGGACCTGACCACTTCCACATAAACCTCCAGTGAACCCAGCGCCACCAGAAAGGCCCATCCCACCAGTAAATCTTGCACCTCTAGAGAATCCTTCACCACCAGAGAACCCAGTGAAGTCTAAGGAGTGACCTAGTCAAGAATGTGATGGGAGATCGTAGGTCTGGAGGGATCTGGCGGCCGCCGCCGCAAACAGCGAAGCAGTATCTGAAATATAACTGAAATGTTGCTGGTGAAACGAACATTTAAGACAGTTTTTATTTAAATTCATAAACATCAGCTACCCAAATGTTTTTCGTAAATTTGTTGCAATATCATTGTCAAAACCTCAAGCCAATTGCTATAGGATTCCTATAGATATAGCTGGTATTAGACTTATTTTAATTAGATTGTAAGTAATTAACGTTGCATTACATCATTAACCAAAAATATTGAAAGTGATTTAAATTTTTTGTAATCAATAGGCAAAAATTTGTGCAAGAAGCCAAGCAAGACACAAGTGTTGGCAGGCCTTTACTGTGAAAAGTGATTTTCTATGTAGAGCTTTACCTAATCAATTGGATTGATAAAGCTTAATATAAAGGCTTGTTCGCTACCTAGACATTTTCTTCATTGCTGTCAGCAACACGCCAACAGCAATGCTTGTGTTCATTAATTTCTGATGGTCAAGAAACTCTCATAACACATTAAATGCTGACTTACAGATGAAGAACGTGTCACAGAAGCACAGACACCGAGGAGCATCGTAGTGCTCTTCGATGCTGTTTAGGTCGATTCATCAAAAATTTTCACGTCTTCTTATAAGTGAAGTTTCTGATATTTGCTAAGGATGAGAAGATGGAAGACCGTTTTCCCAGCATATAATAGATGTCTGGTCTTGAAGACCTCCCCTTTGTTACATTAATAAATTATTAAACTTAAACTGATTTCTGATCCCTTTTCTTGGAGTTTAAAGTGTGCATGATATTTCTAGTTGAGTAATTATGATGTTGATAAAATAATTTACTTTATGGGCAATACATTGGATTCTTTTCGGTCAATGTATATTAACCGAGAGATGCTGAAATTAGAGTTTACACACTTCAATGTATATGTATCTGGGTAAATTTAAGAGTTAATTTTATTCAAATTCAATTCAAATTCAAAGTTTATTCTCTATAAGGATTACAATGCTGAGTTTACAGAATTTGGTTATTGTGTGGTTTACATGTAGTAAAATAATAATTACAGAGTGTACCACTAGAACACCTAGCATGGCTAAGCATTTCGGGCAGACTTAGATTAAATTTTAAGTTTAAAATATTACAAAATTATGAGATAAGTTGGTATTATGGCTAAGTGACTAAATACTAGTTTGTGAGCTTAGCAATGTGAATGCTTTTGTTTTGGCACTATACATAGTTTCAGTATTGGAGTATCACAGGCCAACTTATGACTAGTTAAGATTCATTATTCTGAGATTGAGATTGATATTTCTGTTTATGGTCAAATGGGTGAGTGAGTGTAAGTGTTAACCACCAGGTGGTATTCGTGTAATTAGTTGACAGGGTGTATCAGAGAGATAAGATGTTTTCTGATGGTAGTTTTGAAGGTGATGAATGTGTCTGCAGTTTTAGCATTTTCAGGTAGGGTGTTCCAGATTTTAGGGCCTTTGACATACATTGAATTTTTGTAAAGGTTTAGTCGGACACGGGGAATGTCATAGAGATGTTTGTGTCTGGTGTTGTGCCTGTGGGTTCTGTCACAACTATCAAGAAAGCGTTTTAGGTCAAGGTTAATATTGGAATTTAAGGTCCTGTAGATGTAGATTGCACAGTAGTAAGTGTTAAAAGATTTAAAGTGTAGTCTCTGGTTTGTGACTAAAATACGGTATTTAGTCACTGCTACAATTCACAGATACATAACAAATTTTCCTATGAAGAAAAGGCACACGTTATGCCCTAGGCAGTGTTTCATCAAGCTTGACTTTATTGTCAAACTTGATCTGCAAGGTGTGCGTTTTCTTCACGACTTTCAGCCTGTTGCCATTTGGATCCAAACTAATTCCTCGCAGTTCAGTGCGATTTGTTATACTACTTATACTACGACTATTAATACTATTATTACTACTACTACAAAAACAAAAAATATGAAAATAATAAATATTGTTAAATCTCCAAGCAATATTTTCTTTTTTCCCTGTGTGACGTTCGTCACTACTGGATGGAAAGTAATTCTTTAGAGGGTAAACAGAGATTGATAGTGACCATGTTGACCTCCACTTGTGGAGCAGTTGGAATCGGTGAAACTGTGGTTACTTCTTTCAAGATATGTTGCTCATCCACCTGTAAACTGAGGTTTCCATTGCTTTTGTTGCATAGTAACCAGTTTTACCAATCAGATTAATCCACATACAGTACCATAACCCCACATATCTCTTCTCATTTACTATACAATGCTACCATAACCCCACATCTCTCGTTTCATTTACTACACAATGTTACCATAACTCCACATATCTCCTCTCATTTACTATACAAGGTTACCATAACCCCACATATCTCTTACGAGCGGTGTTCCACAGGGGTCAGTGTTGGGCCCCCTGCTGTTCACAATCTACATAAACGACTTAGATGAGGGCATAAAGAGCGACATCAGCAAGTTTGCCGATGACACCAAAATAGGCCGTCGAATTCATTCTGACGAGGACATTAGAACACTCCAGGAAGATTTGAGTAGACTGATGCAGTGGTCGGAGAGGTAGCAGATGCAGTTTAATATAGACAAATGCAAAGTTCTAAATGTTGGACAGGACAATAATCATGCCACATATAAACTAAATAATGTAGATCTTAATATTACGGATTGCGAAAAAGATTTAGGAGTTCTGGTTAGCAGTAATCTGAAACCAAGACAACAGTGCATAAGTGTTCGCAATAAAGCTAATAGAATCCTTGGCTTCATATCAAGAAGCATAAAGAATAGGAGTCCTCAGGTTGTTCTTCAACTCTATACATCCTTGGTTAGGCCTCATTTAGATTATGCTGCACAGTTTTGGTCACCGTATTACAGAATGGATATAAATGCTCTGGAAAATGTACAAAGGAGGATGACAAAGTTGATCCCATGTATCAGAAACCTTCCCTGTGAGGATAGACTGAGGGCCCTGAATCTGCACTCTCTAGAAAGACGTAGAATTAGGGGGGATATGATTGAGGTGTATAAATGGAAAACAGGAATAAATAAAGGGGATGTAAATAGTGTGCTGAAAATATCTAGCCTAGACAGGACTCGCAGCAATGGTTTTAAGTTGGAAAAATTCAGATTCAGGAAGGATATAGGAAAGTACTGGTTTGGTAATAGAGTTGTGGATGAGTGGAACAAACTCCCAAGTACAGTTATAGAGGCCAGAACGTTGTGTAGCTTTAAACATAGGTTGAATAAATACGTGAGTGGGTGTGGGTGGGTGTGAGTTGGACCTGATTAGCTTGTGCTACCAGGACGGTTGCCGTGTTCCTCCCTTAAGTCAGTGTGACCTGACCTGACTAGGTTGGGTGCATTGGCTTGAGCCGGTAGGAGACTTGGACCTGCCTCGCATGGGCCAGTAGGCCTGCTGCAATGTTCCTTCGTTCTTATGTTCTTATTACCAAAACCCTGCACACCTCTCGCACTTTATTATTGTTACCAATCACTAATTACCAGTGTTATCAAGTATAGTTGTAGAACATACCGAAATGTTACTAACATTAATAAAACACAATATGCAGTTTGTAGCAATATCTTCAGAAGACATTTCGTCCACCGTCCACTTTATCAATTCTTTACCAATTTAAAAATTGACAAAAAATTTTCTGGGGAAAAAGTCTCTTCAACAGTATGTTCTAAACACAACGTTATTTCCAGTGATGTTATAAACAAATGATGTAGTTTTATCTGTGTGTCTATAATTTAATATAAGATTTTTTACATTAGGGAAAATGCAAAATCTTAGAATCCCGGATTTTGAGTGTAATTTAATTTGTGATCATAATGGGTAATATCACAATTGATGCACTAAGTTAAATTTGTCTTTCACTACAGTGCTGCTATCGAGAACATTTTACACTATGCAGCTGGGTGAATGAGCCTCGTAACTTTATCTCGCACTTTATAAGGTCACATGCCAGTAACGTCATAGCACACTGGGTATGCCATGCACTTTTCTTCACGCGCACCACTCTCACTGTACCAGACGCGTCAAAATAATACAAGACTTCCAGTATTGGAAGTCTTGTATTATTTTGCAGTAGTGGGAAGCACTACAGTTCAAATGAGAGATGTTACAGAGGCCACATGAAGCACTCACCAGGAAACTCATGGGGGAGTGTGATGTGTATTGCAAGAGTCGGTGTATTTATATAGCTGCGCTCTCTCTCTAAAAGGGGTTAGCCTTGTATCATGTCATGAGCTAGCTTTCCATCCCATCTACCATAGCTAGCGTTCCTTCCTTACCCACGCCTCATTATCATGTCATATTTAGATTCATTCAGGGTCATATGAACATCGGTTACTACGTCACACAACCTCAGACACTGAAGTGTAAGACACTGCAACACAATGGCATCTTGGTACAGAAGAGAAAACACTTTTGACAATTTTTTTCAAGTGAGAATTATTTGATCTGAGAGGGACATGACCTCTCAGTGGCTACAATCTCACTACTACTGCTCTGCACCTCTCCTTCCGACAGTATTTAAGTCTCAACACTGTCGCTTGATCTTCAGTTAGTTCCAGACTTTGGAACAGAACTTCTCCAGGCTGAGGGACTGACAACCTCAGATCTACGACTTCAAGGGTGATGGACTGATTACATCGTCTTCACATCTGTACTGCTCCTGCCTACTTTCTGTACTCGACTGAAGAAGCCTACTGTGTAGGCGAAACGTTTCGGAATAAAGTTGCCTAAATGTTGCCTATGTGTCTTATCTACCAACCTGTCGGTATTGTATACCATTTGATAATGGTGAATTGTTATTGATTATTATTAGTTTACTTATAGCTTGTCATTAGATACCGAAATTAATTCAAGAACGATTAATTTTAAAAGCCAGTCTTTTCGTTTTTCTTCCACTGAGTGGGATAAGCGAGTTCAAATCTTAAAAAATCTAACATCAATTTACTTCGTCTCTTTAATCTTTAGACTAAACTTTTCCTCTCAAATTACAGATGTGAACTTCTATTTGAATATACTTTTACACATATTTTCACAAAGTCGGTGCTACACTTTCAAGGTAATTCTTCTCGTCTATCTTTATACGCCAAAGCAGTCCTTCATCAATTTATATATTTATTTTATGCATGTTTCGTGCTGGCTTCTCTTATACAGAATTTTTCTCATAGCCAAAGTAATTATCCCAAGGTTGAACATTAAAATGGTATAAAATACCGACAGGTTGTTAGGTAAGACACATATGCAACAGTTAGGTATCTTTATTTCGAAACGTTTCACCTACACAGTAGGCTTCTTCAGTCGAGTACAGAAAAGTTGATAGAAGCAGAAGATACTTGAAGACGATGTAATCAGTCCATCACCCTTAAAGTTTTGAGGTGGTCAGTCCCTCAGTCTGGAGAAGAGCATTGTTCCATGAAATGAAACAATATTGTTTCATTCCATGGAACAATGCTCTTCTCCAGACTGAGGGACTGACCACCTCATAACTTTAAGGGTGATGGACTGATTACATCGTCTTCAAGTATCTTCTGCTTCTATCAACTTTTCTGTACTCGACTGAAGAAGCCTACTGTGTAGGCGAAACGTTTCGAAATAAAGATACCTAACTGTTGCATATGTGTCTTACCTAATATCCCAAGGTTATCTTATATTTTCTGACACTAATCTAATCCTCAGAAATTTGGACTGACATGCTACCAGTTGGCTCCGTATTCATATATACACATTTTTACAAGGCCAGGAAGTTGTTAAAACTTAAATAGCAAAGCAATATGCCACTTATTCTTCTCTATCTTTAAGGATGGATTTATAGAGCCAACCTGATTGAAAACCAATCATGCATTTTCTTTATTTGGAATACATAGTGGGGATTTCACACTTCACAAAATTTTGTTCTGTGGGTCTTGAGAAGGTGACAACTCACCGTTGCTAACTTTTCTTTCCCATCAGTTACAGTGTTAAAATATGAAATACCTTACTAGAATGGGACAGTCGAGTTGATTATTTGGTGGGTCATCTGGTAGCGGAAGTACTACTAAAGATTTTATATTCTGTTTATTCCGGTTGAGGAATCGTTGTGGTGTGCACCACCGAAGAGTCGCCGGGAAGCTGGCGCTGCATGTCTCGTTGGTCGGTGGTGGTTAAGGCTAGTTAAACGATAGTTATTTGTCTTAATTTTATGAATGAAAGTCTCAGGCTTCTTTTTATTACTTTACACTTCCTGTCTCTTCTTTGTCTAAAAAGACAAAGATAATCACTACCGGTGCCTATGTATATACGATCACCTCGGATGTCCCTTACGTGGAAAATAACACAGGAAAAACCCTGCAGTCTTTAGTGATCTCTGAGCTCAAAAGCTTAAGACAGGCGAGACTCAGACTATCCATCTGAAAGGAGATGAAACAGATATCCTGGTATCAGACTCAGTTAACATTTGAGGCATCTCGCTTGACAAAGACGCATTGATGATTTCTGATGGAATTGGCCAGGTGTTTGCCTCCCGCTACGATAAATTGCATGGCTTGTAACATTTATTATTGCTGCAGATATGGGAAACCCTATAAAACAGAGTTGGTTAAATTTGCTTATTATAATTCCCTCTGTAGAGTCTTCACTCTCAATGATACAACGATGCCAGAAAACCTAAAAGGGATATAATATTTTATTCCATTTAGGCATATTTCAGTTACGGTTCAGTTTATTACTATAATCACGCTGATGCAATAATATAGTTACAAGAGTTTTAAGTACATATACATAAAGCAAATATACTAACATTATGGGAAAATGTATTTAGTTAACACTGTTTGTGTATCTTCAGTTAATGCAACATTATCAGATCATTCATATGGTAAATGGTGTAAACTTCACATGAAATAACTTAAGTCTTTAAATTTTAATGACTTTCATTGATCTTATTATTTAGTTAGATACATTTCACTGCGTAAATATAAATTACACACTGAGGTCTCGGGGAAACACTACATAGTAGTTGTAAGGAATAAGTAACACCATATATGTTTGTACATATTTTACAGGATGGATGTATAGATGGTTGGTTTTTATTATTCATTATATTACTCATAAAGGTGAGGGTTCTTTAGCGCCATCTACTATCAATGGTTCTTACTTTCAGTGCTCGCATGATGATGTAGTGTCTATTACTTGTCCTAATCACACAAGAATAAACGTATGCTAGGAGCAGCAAGGTATTTTACTAAACAATGTGAGCATTAGATTTAACTATGACCATAATCTTCCTTACTTCTATTACCTTCAGGAGCAGTTACAGAGCTGGAAAAAAACATCTAATCTGAGGCTGAACCTACAAATTAAAACCTCTTGCTAGGTAGAGCCGGTACAACCTACTTTGAAGTGAATCCTTCTTCCGTCGCTTATTTGAAGAGCTGTTATTGTATATCATGGCCCAATTATCTTCCATCAACAGCGTCTTTATGGAGTATCAGCTTGAAACTCCTGTCAGTGGAATTACTCCAGCTGAATGTTTCGCTTATGTGTAGCATGTGTGTGTCTTCAAGAAAGATTCGTTTATTGTTTGTTAATAAGTTCTTGCATGTCCAAGTGTTCCTGAATGGCTCTTGTCTAGCCTAGTGCTACTGAACAGTTTTTTTCATGTCTGATTGTTACTGAACTGCTCCTGTGTCCCTCATTGTTGCTAGAAAACAACTGGGTGTACCCGAGTGACTTATCGCCCTTAGCATGTTAAACTACTGTTGATTTGCTACATCTGTTCGCATTCCTGGTATACTTATGTTTCATTGGCCAACTTGTTGTTTCATTAATTGCATAGATAACGTTGGATCTCATAGTTGATTCATTGGTCAGCTTATGCATTACATTATTTACGCTGGCAAGATTTTCTAGCAAAATAGTTACATTGGTCGTTCTGTTTTTCAATAGTTATATTTCTCTGTTCGTGTTTGATTAGCTTCAGTGAATAAATATTTCAGCTAGAAAATGCCATGAACCTTTTACTTTAGAGGCAGTTCTGCAGACTATGATGAGTTCTCTCATACACATGAATGCTATTTTCCTATTAAAATTTGTTTTAGCCACATGTGCATATGAAGGAATTTAATATGTACTAGATACCGTGCAAGACTATGATTTTGCCAGTAAGCTTTGATTACTACTGAGCATTTAAGAAAAAAAAAATTCTCCATTCCTGAAGTGCAAGAATGACGCTCTTCTTGTAATCGTTATTGATTCCAGTTACCAGTTCCCTTATGACCAACATTTGGGTTAAAGTTCCAGGAAAGAATCAAACAATAACATAAATTGAGAATATATTTGTCAAAGCCTTGGTTTACAATGGCAGATACCTAAAATTGTTATGTAATATATAAATCCATTATTTGGCTATAATAAATAAAAGTTATGAAGAGCAAGAAGGTTTGCAAAGCTGGAAATCATATGAAACTGATAAGTTATTCGGTCCAGAAGTGGGGAGGTCTTTGCCGAGGGGAAAAATAACGGGGCTCTTGTGTTATTTATGGAGCGCCATATAGACTAGACGGCGTGGTAACACTGAAGCCACTGTGTTTCACAGATCCTCCTCCAATACCTATGCCAGATCCTATGCCAATACCACCAACACTGCCGCCTCCAATTCCTCCAACACTGACTCCAACGCCACTTCCAAAGCCACCTCCGATGCCCCTGCCAATGCCGACTCCAACGCCGCCTCCAACCCCTCCTCCAATCCCGCCTCCAAAACCACCTCCAATGCCGATTCCGGCGCCTCCAATGCCACCAGCAGTACCAATAACCTCACCACCACCATGAGCGGCGGAGCTGAGAGCAGACTGGAGGTCCTCTCCTGTGGGCAAAGTCGGGTTGTCGCCTTCGGCATAGTTGACGAAGAACACTTCAGGAGTTTGTTGCTCAAGTGCTGGGAGGTGGACGACTTTCTGATCCAGTTCAGGTCGCTTGTTGAGGACGTACACAACATTTTTCGTTTGTGGGGGAGGAACAATAATGGGGTCTTGAGCTATGTCAACATCGGGTGAACGGATGAATAAAACGTTTTGTTCTATCTTGGGTGGAGGAACAATTGGTGGTGGTCCTACGATTGGAGCCAGTGGTGGAGCACTGTACACGTACAAGTTTCTGGTGATTTGAGGAGTCACGCAGCTTCCATCCACATGACGGATCTGTCCATTTCCACAGGCACCTCCAATGAGTCCAGCGCCACCAGAAACGCCTACCCCACCAGTGAATCCTGCACCTCTAGAGAATCCTGCACCACCAGCAAATCCTGCACCACCAGAGAACCCAGAGCCGCTAGATAAGCCAACACCACGAGAGACTAAGCCGCCAGATAAGCCGACACCACCGGAGACTAAGCTACCAGAGAAGCCAACACCACTGGAGACGCGTGAAGCCCCTAAGGAGTGACTTAGTCCAGAACGTGATGGGAGACCATAGGTCTGGAGGGAGCCGGCGGACGCCGCAGCAAACAACGAAACAAGTACCTGAAACAAAATTCAAATGTTATTGGTCAAACGTTTACAGTGAAGATATTTTTTTAATTTATATTCATAAACATCAACTTCACAAATGTTTCGCTTAAATTTGTTGCAAAAGCATTATTGTCAAAACCCAAGCCAATTGTGATAGGATTCCTAGAGATATGATTGATATTACATTTATTTTTATTTGATTGTAAGCAATTAACGTTGTATTACGTTATATCGGAAGTGATTTAAAATATATGTGCGCAAGAGGCAAAAACTTGTGCATCAACCCAAACAAGACGCAGGTGTAGGCAGACCTTTATTGTGAAATGGTGACTTTCTATGTAGAGGTTTATAAAATCAATATGACTGACAAAGCTGACAATAAAAGCTTATTCTTCACATAAGCATTTTCTTCATTACTGTCTGCAACACGGCTTTTGTATCAATGTTTAACATAGATGGTAACTGGGAAAAAAAATAAGACATTCGTGTTCATTAATTTCTGGTCAAAAAACTCTCGTAGCATATTAATTTTTGTGCTAATTTTTGAAATCTATTACTGGCTGATTTACAGATGAAGAACTTTTCATAGAATCATAGTTACCGAGAAGCATGACAGTGCTCCTCGGTGAAATCTACTTTCAATCACCAAAAATTTCTACCTCCTCTTGTAATTGACGTTTCTGATATCTGCCAAGGATGAGAAAAGGATTAACATTATTTTCCCGACGTAAAAGATATATGTGAACGTCAAGACCTCTCCTTTGTTGTTTTAATGAGTTATCAAACTGATCTCTGAACCCTTTTCTTGGAGTTTAAAGTGTGCATGATATCTCACGTTAAGTAGTTAAGATGTTGATAAAAAAATTTACTAGACAATACTTTGGGCTCCTTGCGGTTCAGGAGTTTATACACCGTATGTAGTTAAATGTATATTAACTGAGAGATGCATATATTAACCTTATTAATATTACAAGATTTAAAGTAGTCTCTGGTTTGTGACTAAAGTACAGCCTTTAGTCTCCTCTACAGTTCATAGATAATTAACAAACTAATTCCTGTGAAGAAAAGGCACAGGGTGCGGGAATTTTTTTCTAGTACAACGTCATTCCTGGGAGGTTTCATCATGTAAAGTAAAAGGACACAAGTGCAACTAATGTGACATTTATTGTGGCAACGTTTCGCTCTCCAGGAGCTTTATCAAGCTTGATAAAGCTCCTGGAGAGCGAAACGTTGCCACAATAAAATGTCACATTAGTTGCACTTGTGTCCTTTTACTTTACATACTGTCGGTAATTCTACCAACTTTATTACAAATTTCATCATGCTTGATTTTATCGTCAAACTCTTTCTGGAAGGTGTGAGTTATCTTCACTATCACCATCAGGACGATCGTAGTTAAGAAGCTGTTGTTCAACGCCAAAGCGACTCATTCGGCGATTACTTCTACTACTACTAATACTAAGGATACTATTACTAATAATAATAATAATAATATTGCAAAATAAAACATGAAAATAATAAATATTTTTAAATCTCCAAGCACTCTTTTTTTTCCCCGTGTGACGTTCGTCAGTACGGGATGAAAAGTAATTCTTCAGAGGATAAATAGATTGATAGTGACCATGTTGACCTCCATTTGTGGAGCAGCTGAAATCGGTGAAACTGTGATCACTTTTTTCAAGATATGTTGATTATCCAACTGTGAACCGAGTTTTTCATTTTTTTTTTCATAGTAACTGGTTTTACCAATTAGATTTATCTACATATAGACCACAACCCCACATATCTCCTGCCATTCACTACACAATGTTACCATAACCCTACATATTTCTTACAACACACTTACCAAACCTCGCACACCTCTCGCTTATTGTTATTGTTACTACTCACTAATTACCAGTGTCATCAAGTAAAACATTTGTAGAATATATACTGACGTGTTAATAAGATTAATGAAACAAAATATGCAGTTTATGGCATTATTTTGAAAAGACATTTCGTCCACCACCAACTTTATTAATTCTTTACCAATTCAAGAATTGATAAAATTTTGTGGTGCACGAGAGACTTTACAGTATCGTCATAACCTCACGTTAAGCGTTATTAACACAGTGTTATCGTGCCACCTTAACAACTTTGTCATTTCCAGTGTAGCTATGAGACAATTTTGGTGTAGTTTTATGTATGTATGAATATAATTTAATACAACATTTGTTACATTAAGGAAAGTGTGAATTCTTGGTATGGGTTAATAGGCATGGATTGGATATCAGATAAACTTTATTCTGAATCCCGAGTAAGGCTGGATAATGAGTGTAATTTTATCTGTGAACTTAATAGGAATATCACAATTGATGGACTAAGTCAAATTCTCTTTTCAATAGTGTTGCCGTCATAACTTAATAACACAGGCCAACATAAAATCTTGTTTTAGGAAGGATTTGTGAAAACATTTAACACTATGCAGCTGAATGATTGAGATCTGTAACTTTGTCTTTCACTTTATCAGGTCACTTTCCAGCAACGTCTTAGCATGACTAGTTGGATAAATCTTATTGTGGCTAGCTGGCCCAGTGGCTAACGCGTCGGTCTGAGTTTTATGACTCTGATCACGGGTTCTAACCCCACCCGTAATATGGAACGTCTTAGCACATTGAGCATGTCATGCACTTTTCTTTACGCACTCCACTTTCACTGTACCAGATGCGTCAACAATATTGGAAGTCTTATAATATGTTGGAGCAGTGGGAAAAACTACAGCTCAAAGGAGAGATATTACAGAGGCCACAAGAAGCACTCACCAGGGTCCTCATGGCGGAGTGTGACGCGAATTGCAGGCGGCGCTGTGTTTATATAGCTGCGCTCTCTCCAAAAGAGGTTAGCCTTGTATCATCTCACGAGCTAGCTTTCCACCTCGTCTACTATAGCTTGCGTTATTTCCCTACCCACCTCTCGATATCATGTCATATCAGATTCACCAGGGGTCACAAGAACATCGTCACCACGTCACTCAACCTCAAATTTTTCGATATTACAGTGGGATCTGGTTGTATGGGGTGTTGCTGGGCAACTACTGTGCATCTGAGTGTTGCTGAGTGCCTGTTTACTTATAAAACTTTTGTCCTTTACATGAATGTGAGTATTAAACAGAGATGACGAAAAAAGACATATTTGCAAAGCTTGGGCATCATTACTGACAAAACTTTTTCGTTTGTGCAACGAATTTCTTCAATCGAATACAGGCGAATATATCATTGGAGACAGTACAATTATAGTGATTTCGAGGTGATTAGTCCCCTCAGCCATGGTAAGAGTTGGATAGTCCCTCAAGCCTAGAGTAGAGGCAGGTAGCCGAACCTTATAAAGGAGCAGAAGTGAGGCGTAGCAGTTGGAGGTGACGTCACAAGTGAGCGTGGCCCCCTAGTAGAAGTAGGTCATAATTAACGGTTATTAGTATTATATACCTTCAGTATTATGATTACAAAGAGATGTTTGAATGATAAAAAATACAAAATACTTGCAATAGAAAAGTAAAAGAATCGAGTGAAACATTCACGAATCAACCTTACAGGCACTCAAAATGAAAGAATAAGACCACAAAATGCAGCACTTAACCCTACAACCAGTATAATTATGCACTAATGAGTGAAATGTATATTACTTTTAACAATACAATCACTAAATCTGTGAGGGTTATAAAGCTCAAAAATGGATTTAGTTACGACGGAAGTGGTTAGTAAAATTGTTTATATAGTACTGTTTGAAATTATATTTATGTTTTAATACGCCTTTCAACAATGATTTTTTTCAGTTTGATTGTTGTCGTAATCGCAGATGATCTTGTCACCCATCCCTCTTGGAATTAAGTAAATCTTTGATAATTGTATCAATAATATAAACCTTTTTTTCAAATCTATAATTTAGACACGTTCTAATCACACAAGAGTAAACGTATGCTAGGAGCGCCAAGGTATTTTGCTAAATAATGTGAGCATTAGATTTAACTATGCTCATAATGTTCCATATTTCGATTAGCTTCAGGACCATTTACAAATTCAGCTGAATAAAGAATCTAATTTGAGGGTCAAACTGCGAACTAGAGCCAGCAGAGTCAGCTTTTACATTTATCCATCTTCAGTCGTATTTTTGAAAAGCTGTTATCTGGGCCCAATTATAATCTTCAAACAGCAGCGTCTATATGGAATGTCAGTTTGAAACTCCTGTCAGTGGACATACTAACTACAGCTGAATGTTTCGCATATGTGTAGCATGTGTGTATCATGTGTGTAGCATGTGTGTAGCATATGTGTAGCATGTGTGTCTTCATAAAAGACTCGTTTGTTGAGTATTGTTAATAAGTTCTTGCATGTCCAAGTGTTCCTGAATTACTTTTGACCAGCCTAATATTTCTGAAGTTTTTTTTTTTCATATCCGACTGTTACTGAACTTCTCCCGTGTTCCTGAGTGTTGCTAGAAAATTATTGCGTATACCCGAGTGAATTATCACACTAATCATATTTTTTTATTGTTGTTAATTTTTCTATATCTGTTATTAATATTGGTATATTTGTGTTTAATGTGTATCATTGGCTAACATGTTGCTTCATTAACTGTAGAGATTAGATTGGATTTCACAGTTGATTCACTGGTCAGCCTGTACATTATATTACATACACTGGCTGGTTTTTTAACACAACAGTTGCAATGGTCACTTTGTTTTTCAGTAATTACATTTGCCTGCTCGTGTTTGATTAGCTTCAGTCGATAGGTATTTCAGCCAGAAAATGCCATGTATCTTTTACTTTTGAGGCACTTCTGCATACTGTGATGAGTTCTCTCATACACCTGAATATTTTTTCTTATTAAATTTTCTTTAAGCAATCGAGATATTCTAACATGTGCGTTCATACTGGATATCGTGCAAGACTCTAGTTCCCTAATAGCTTCGATTACTATTGAGCTCTTTGGACACAAGTAAGTTTTTCTCTCTTTGAAGTGCAAGATTGACGTATCTCTTGTAATTGTTTGTGATTCCAATTGACATTTTCCTTCTGACCATAATGTGAGTTAAAACCGCAGGAAAGATTAAAACAATTACATAAATTAAGAATATATTTGTTATAGCCTAGGTTTACAATGGCAGATACCTGAATTTGTCATGAACTATATAAATCCATTATTTGGTTATAATAAATATAAGTTATGAAGAGTAAGAGGATTTGCAAAGCTGGAAATCATATGAAACTGATAAGTTATTCCGTCCAGCAATGTGGAAGCCTCTGCTGAAGAAAAAAAAAGGTGTTCTTGTGTCGTTTATGGCGCGCCATATAGACTAGACGGGGTGGTAACACTGAAGCCACTGTGTTTCACAGATCCTCCTCCAATGCCTATGCCAGATCCTACACCAATACTACTTCCAAACCCACCAACGCTGCCCCCTCCAATACCAACTCCAACGCCGACTCCGACGCCACCTCCAACGCCACCTCCGATACCGCTTCCAATGCCGACTCCAACGCCACCACCAACTCCGCCTCCAAAGCCACCTCCAATGCCGATTCCGGCGCCTCCAATGCCACCAGCAGTACCAATAATCTCACCACCACCATGAGCGGCGGAGCTGAGAGCAGACTGGAGGTCCTCTCCTGTGGGCAAAGTCGGGTTGTCACCTTCGGCATAGTTGACGAAGAACACTTCAGGACTTTGTTGCTCAAGTGCTGGGAGGTGGATGACCTTCTGGTCCAGTTCAGGTCGCTTGTTGAGGACGTACACAACATTTTTCGTTTGTGGGGGTGGAACAATAATGGGTTCTTGAGCTACGTCAACATCGGGGGAACGGATGAATAAAACGTTTTGTTCTATCTTGGGTGGAGGAACAATTGGTGGTGGTCCTACGACTGGAGCCAGTGGTGGAGCACTGTACACGTACAAGTTTCTGGTGACGTGAGGAGTCACGCAGCCTCCATCCACATGACGGACCTGTCCATTTCCACAGGCACCTCCAATGAGTCCAGCGCCACCAGAAACGCCTACCCCACCAATGAATCCTGCACCTCTAGAGAATCCTGCACCACCAGAAAAAACAGAGTCTCTAGAGAACCCGGAGCCGCCAGATAAGCCAATACCACTGGAGACTAAACCGCCAGACAAGCCAGCACCACCGGTAACTAACCCACCAGAGAAGCCAGCACCACTGGAAACGTGTGAAGCCCCTAACGTGTGACCTATTCCAGAACGTGATGGGAGACCATAGGTCTGTAGGGAGCCGGCGGACGCCGCCGCAAACAACGATACAAGTACCTGAAACAGAATTGAAATGTTATTGGTCAAAGATTTAAAGTCATGAATATTACAACTGATTTAATATATCTGTAACCAAGTGGTAAAAACTTGTGCATGAAGCCAAGCAAGACGCAGGTGCAGGCAAACCTTTACTGTGAAAAGGTGACTTTCTATGTAGTGCTTTTTGAAATGAATTGTATTGAAAACGCCTACCATAAAAGCTTGTTCGCTACCTAAACATTTTCATCATTAAAGAAACTCTCTCTTAGCACAAGTTGTTGTGTTAATTTTTGAAACCTATTACTGGCTGACTTACAGATGAAGAGCGTTTCATAAAAACACAATTACCGAGAAGCATTGCAGTGTTCCTCGGTGAAATTTACTTTGATTCACCAAAAAATCTACTCTTTCTTGTAGTTGAGGTTGTTGATATCTGCTAAGGTCAAAACGAAAGTTAATTAATGCTGGTTATGATCAAATGTCGTTTCTGATTTATGAGTAAAATACTGTACTGCATTTAGTCTCCACCACAATTCATAGATACTTAAGCTAATTCCTGCGTAGAAAAGGCACACGCTGGAGGATTTTATTTTTCTATGACAACGTTACGCTTCACTTTATCAGACTTGTTCTGCAACATTTTTTTTCTTCTCTACTTTCGGGCTGATGCCATTTGGATCAAGACTAATTCCTTAAACTTATTTAGTGTTATAGCAACTAAATTTGGAGATTAGTTTTACTGCTACTACTACTATTACTAATATATTACTACTACTACTGCTGCTGCTGCTACTACTACTACTACTACTAATAATAATAATAATAATAATAATATTGCAATATAAAAATATGAAAATAATAATAATAAATATCCTTAAATCTCCAAGCACTCTGTTTCCTCGTGTGACGCTAATTAGTGCTGGATGGAAAGTAATTCTTTAGAGGGTTAACAGAGCTTAATGGTAACCGTGTTGACCTTCATGTATGGAGCAGCTGAAATCAGTGAAACTGTGACTATACTTCTCTCAAAAGATATTCATCCACCTGTGAACTGAGTTTTGCATTGCGTTTGCTGCACTGTAACAGATTTGACCAATCAGCTTCATTCACCACCAGTACCATAACTCTACACATCTCCTCTCAGTTACTACGCAATGTTACCATAACTCTACACATCTCCTCTCAGTTACTACGCAATGTTACCATAACCCTACACATCTCCTCTCAGTTACTACCCAATGTTACCATAACCCTACACATCTCCTCTCAGTTACTACCCAGTGTTACCATAACTCTACACATCTCTCAGTTACTACCCAATGTTACCATAACTCTGCACATCTCCTCTCAATTACTACCTAATGTTACCATAACCCCACACATCTCTCAATTACTACCCAATGTTACCATAACCCCACATTCTCAGTTACTACCCAATGTTACCATAACCCCACACTCAATTATTACACAGTGTTACCATAACCCCACATATCTCTCACCACACAGCATAACCCAGCACACCTCTCACTTATTACTGTTACCATAACACCTCGCACTTCTCACCCATTATCAGTATTATCATGTATAACAGTGGTAGAATATAGGGACATGTTAATAAGATTAATAAGACAATATCCGGCTTATGACATTATACTGAGATGACATTTTGTCCACCGATATTATCAGTTCTTATCAATTAAATGACATAACTTCATGTTGTGTGTTATTAACATAGTGTTATCATGTTGCCTTAAAAACCCTGTCAGTTCCAATGTTGTTTTAAAAAAATTTTGCTGCAGTTTTATCTCTGTATGAATATAATTTAACACAAGATGTGTTACGTTAAGGAAAGTGTGAATGAGATTTTAGGTTAGGTAAGGTTTATCAGGAAACAGGACAAGTGCTTCCTGACGTTGGTCGTGTTCATATGATGACCTGCAGCTGGAGCTTCTGGTCACCTGACCAGAAGCTCCAGCTTCTGCTCTTATCGGTCAAATTCTTTAATGTGAAAACTTAGAATCAGTCGAGAGTCAAGCAGTGGATATCAGGCAGAATCTCTAGTAAGGCTAGATGTCGAGCGTAATTTTATATGTGAACATAATGGGGAATACCTCAACTGGTGGACTAAGTCAAATATTTCTTTCAATACAGTGCTGTTATCATGGCTTAGTAACAGAGGAAAACATAAAATTTTGTTTTAGGGAGGATTTGTGAGAACATTTTACTCTATGCAGCTGAGTGAATGGGCCTCGTAGTTTTATGTCGCACTTTATAAGGTCACACCCCAGCAACATCTTAGAGTACTGGGCATGTCATGCACTTTTCTTCACGCACGCCACTTGCACTGTACCAGACGTGTCAACAATATTGGAAGTCTTGTATTATATATTGCAGCAGTGGAAAGCACTACAGCTCAAATGAGAGATATTACAGAGGCCACATGAAACACTCACCAGGACCCTCATGGCGGAGTGTGATGCGAATTGCAGGCGGCGCTGTCTTTAAATAGCTGCGCTCTCTCCAGAAGGCGTTAACCTTGTATCATCTCATGAGCTAGCTTTCCATCTCGTCTACTATAGCTAACGTTCCTGCCCTACTCATTATCATTTCATATTTAGATTCATTCAGGGTCACATGAACAACGGTCACCACGTCACTCAGCCTCAGTTCTTTTTTTAGACATTACTGTGCTACCTGATTACATGGGATGTTGCTAGGTAACTTTTGTGTGTCCGAGTGTTGCTGAGCTTGCGATTCAGAGAATTGCTGAATGACTGCTTATTTAACAACTCTTGTCCATTACATGAATAATGCATTATGTAGAGATGACGAAAAAAGACGTATTTGCAATGCTTGGGGTATCTCTTTTGCCGATACGTTTACACATGTACAATAAACTTAAGTCGAATACAGGTGAATATATCGTTGGAGACTGTGCAAATAGTAGTTTCGAGGTGATCAGTTCCCTCAGCCTTTGTAAGAGTTAGGTAGTCTATCAAGCCTAGAGTAGAGGCATGTGGCCGAACCTTGTACATGAGAAGTGAGGTGTAACAGCTAGAAGTGACTTCACTAGTGAGCGTGGCCCGCTATAATAGAAGTAGGTCCTGCTAAACAGTAGTTGGAAATATTAACTTACACTTGATAGTGGTCGCATTATGCTTGTCTCCTTCGGCAGCTAAATCGTCATTCCTATTTGGACAATCTTTTTGCAGATAAAATGTGGCATGTATAGTATTGCCAACAAGTATGGTAAAAAAAATGTGAGCTTTAGTGTAAAGGCAATGTTTATTAGAGAGTTCATTTCGTCCACGTAGCGGCTTTATTAAATCATGCAAGGAGTGAAACTGAGAACATTCTATAGACGAAGAGGTGTAGTCAGAAATTCGCGGCAGTAGTCTTAGTAGAAATTAGCATCACCAGTAGGCTGTGAGAGGCGCGGTGATGGAGCCACATGTTAGTGTTTTCCCACGTAAGATCTGTTTATCCAGTGGTTCGTCAATAATAAATACCTGTTAATTATCTTAATTATGTTCTATAGTGTTGGAGGACCGCATGACTAAAGATTCAAAACAATATGTTTTTAAACTTAATCACGTCATATTATCGGCTACGCTACCAGTAAAATGATGTATTGACTGTTGTCAAGTGTTCTCCCTATGGTTGAGTACTTGTCCTTGGAATAAGAGGGAAACTTGAGCTTGATGAATATGTTTGTAACTGAGTTAAACTCTTAAAGAATCTTTGGGCAACATATTCTTTAAGCTGTGAATAGTAAACCAATGAAAACAGCATTAAGTACACGTACAGTGGTGGGCAAAGAAATGGACGAGATCGTCCTTAGTAGTGGGTTTCCTGTAGACCTGAAATATGAGGAATTAATTTCACTTTTGACAAGTTTGACACTGCTCACCTTTCGCGAACACAGGTAGAGAACGCAAGTCCTGTCGTTCCTGGCCGTAAATAATCACCAGTCAAGAGCAACCTGGCAATCAAGGCAAGAAAAAAACTAGTATTTTCTGTTCACCTATATTCTTTCACCACGATATGTACAGTATTTACAGTTAAATCAACAGTATTACAATAAAGTTGAGAACAAAGAGCCACTCATAACAACAGGTTTCACTTTAAAATAAGAGAGAGCATGAGTGGAAAAGACCAGCTTTAAAGTATGCATCTGACCAGGACCCAGGTGGTCAAGCGTGACCACACCTCGGCCAGCAGGCCAGCTCTCATGCTACTGGTTGACCGAACTGGACAACTAATACGGCAATGGGGCCCCAGAACTGCTCTACTCTGAATTACCAATTCGCTGGTCGAGAGGGCATGCTAATGACTGTGTGATGAGAGTCAAATAAATAGTAAAATACTTGTACTTTGAGTACTTGGCACACGCCTTCCCTTCATGATTTCAAAGTTTTCGAACAACCGTAAATATGAACTACAGTCACTTTGCACAACTACATTCCGGTTACACCTCAAGTAAATTCTATGTACTATGGCACTTCTCTGGTGCACTCCTTGTGATTTTTTTTTTACATACGAAGCACTGAGGATAGTAAGAGGGAATTCTACAGGTTATCAAAACAATTTGTTTTTATCTCGACAGGTGGTGAAGCCAACCTGTGACACTCTGAAGATGTGACTGAGTCATCCTTCCTTGCTGACTCTAATTCAGCTGTCTCGTCTCTCTTGTCCACGTAAATTATTGTGACTCAACATTTTGACATCTATCGAACATTTGCAGTGTTTTACAGCCAGGCAAACAATAACGCAGCACATGCATAGTTGGTAATTTATTACATATCATTACTCCAAGTAGGCTGTATGCTTCATAATAATTTACTCGCATTTCAAAATAATCGGTTACATTCCCCTAATAATCATATTTAATTCCTGCTGGCGAAATCGACAGTTGTAAATTTGGCCCACGAGGTAAACTTTCAGGTCGATTTCCTTAAAACTTGTAATTACTGAGTTGCCTTTCTACTATTATCGACGTCTCGTACTTCACAACTACACTTCATACGATATTTTTCTGTGTTACCGCATTCCACAGTTACACATGACATAAATTCTATTTACAATTGCACGTCATAATTGTACTTAATATGAAAACATTTGTACAACTGCATCAAATACTCTTCATTTGAGTTCTCACTGTGCATTTATATTTACAATTGTACTTCACATATTTGTCTCTGACTGTTTCTAAACAGGTCTTGTGTATCTGAACACTACGACACATTTCTTGTTAAATTTTTCATGTGTTGCTGGACTGGACGGCTATTTTGTGTCCGAATGTTTCTGAACGGCTTTTATTCACGTGTTTTTAAAAAGTTCTTGCATATCCATTTGTTCCTAAATGACTCTTGACTATCCTAGTCTTCCTGAACAGTTTTTTTCTGAACTTCTCGTGTGTCCCTGAGTGTTGCTAGAAAGCAATTTGCTTGTACCAGAGTGAATTATCGCACTTAACGTGTTTTACTTTTGTTGATTTCCTATACCAACACGTTCTTTCATTAATTGCGTAGATTAGATTGGATCTCACAGTTGATTCACAGGTCAGATTGTGCATTATATTACTCACACTGGTTCTTTTTCTAAAACAATAATAGTTAGCTCGATCGCTATTACACTCAGCTCACACACTGAGGTCGTGCGATCGATCCCCCGGTAGGGTTGAAAAACATTAGGACGTGTTTCCATAAGACACCTGTTGTCCATGTTCATTCCTCAACGCCGACTCCAATGCCACCTCCAATGCCGCCTCCAACTCCTCCAACGCCGACTCCGACACCACCCCCAACACCACCTCCGATGCCGCTTCCAATGCCAACTCCAACGCCGCCACCAATTCCACTCCCAACGCCGACTCCAACGCCGCCTCCAATACCGCCTCCAAAGCCACCGCCAATGCCACCAGCGGTACCAATAACTCCACCACCACCATGAGCGGCGGAGCTGAGAGCAGACTGGAGGTCCTCTCCTGTGGGCAAAGTCGGGTTGTCACCTTCGGCATAGTTGACGAAGAACACTTCAGGAGTTTGTTGCTCAAGTGCTGGGAGGTGGATGACCTTCTGGTCCAGTTCAGGTCGCTTGTTGAGGACGTACACAACATTTTTCGTTTGTGGGGGTGGAACAATAATGGGGTCTTGAGCTATGTCAACATCGGGTGAACGGATGAATAAAACGTTTTGTTCTATCTTGGGTAGAGGAACAATTGGTGGTGGTCCTACGATTGGAGCCAGTGGTGGAGCACTGTACACGTACAAGTTTCTGGTGACGTGAGGAGTCACGCAGCCTCCATCCACATGACGGACCTGTCCATTTCCACAGGCACCTCCAATGAACCCAGCACCGCCAGAGAGGCCTACCCCACCAGTGAATCCTGCACCTCTAGAGAATCCTGCACCACCAGCGAATCCTGCACCACCAGCGAATCCTGCACCACCAGTAAATCCTGCACCACCAGAGAACCCAGAGCCGCCAGTGAACCCAGAGCCCCCAGATAAGCCAACACCACCAGAGGCTAATCCGCCAGATAAACCAACACCACCAGAGACTAAGCCACCAGAGAAGCCAGCACCACTGGAGACTCGTGAAGCCCCTAAGGAGTGACCTATTCCAGAATGTGAAGGGAGACCATAGGTCTTGAGGGAGTCGGCAGACGCCGCAGCAAACAACGAAACAAGTACCTGAAACAAAATTGATATGTTATTGGTCAAACGTTATCATTTATGATTTTTTTATTTATATTCATAAACATAAGTTACGCAAACGTTTCACTTATATTTCTTGCAACAACATTATTGTCAAAAACGCAAACCAGTTATTATAGGATTCCTGAAGGTATATCTGGCATTACATTTATTTAAATTTGATTGTAAGCAGTTAACATTGTATTTATGTCAATAGCCAAGAATATTGTAAGTGATTTAAACTATAAGGAAGCGAAAGTCAAAAAGTTATATGAGACTTATAGCAAGACTTAAAGCAAAACTTATTGCAAGACGCGGTTGCAGGCAAACCTGCACTCTGAAAAGGTAACTTTCTATTTAGAGAGTTATCGAATCAACTGGACTGATATAGTTTACAATGAAAGCTTGTTCGCCACCTAAGCATTTTCTTCTTTACTGTTGGCAACACGCTTTTCTATCTATGTTTAGCATGGTTTCGAATTGAGGGCAATGAGATATTGTTCATTAATTTCTGGTAGTCAAGAAGCTCTCTCGTAACACATTAATTGTTGTGTTTATTTTTGCAGCCTATTACTGGCTGACTTACAGATGAAGAACATTTCATAGAAGCATAATCACAGAGGAGCGTGGTAGTGCTCCTCGATGTAATTCCACCTTCTCTTATAATTGAGGTTGGTGATATCTGCTAAGGTCCAAATGAAAGGTAATTGATGCTGGTTATCGTCGTTTAAGGAGACAACTAACTGTGTCACTAGCTACGAATTATGATGGAGGTGATGGTGCCCTCTCTCTCTCTCTCTCTCTCTCTCTCTCTCTCTCTCTCTCTCTCTCTCTCTCTCTCTCTCTCTCTCTCTCTCTCTCTCTCTCTCTCTCTCTCTCTCTCTCTCTCTCTCTCTCTCTCTCTCTCTCTCTCTCTCTCTCTCTCTCTCTCTCTCTCTCTCTCTCTCTCTCTCTCTCTCTCCCCACAGTCCAACAACACACAAAACAAGGATTCCCTATACACAGGAGGATGAGTGGAGGAAAGACGTTGCTTTCCCAACATATAATAGATATCTGGTCTTCAAAACCTCCCTTTTGTTACATTAATGAGTTAAATTGATCTCTGATTCATTTTGTTGGAGTTTAAAGTGTGCATAATGTCTCACGTTAAGTAGTTATGATGTTGATAAACAGATTACTTAAATAGTATATACACATTATACCGCTTAACGTATATTAACTGTGAGATGCTTATACTAGCGTATACATACATATATGTATACGTATCTGCGTAAATACATTTAAGAGTTAACCTTAATAATGTTACAAGATTCAAAGTACATATAGTTACTTGTTTGTAACTAAAAATCTGCATTTAGTATCCGCTGCAATTTACAGATACTTAAGGTAATTCCTGTGAAAATACACACTATTTTTTTTTTAGTTTAACAACGTTACGCCCTGAGTAGAGTTTCATCACATGTCTGACTTTATCGTTAAACTTGTTCTCCAACGTGTGTTTTTTCTTCACTGCTTGCGGCCTGATGCCATTTGGATTCAAACTATTTCCTCGCAGTTCAGTGCTAAAGCAACTCATTCGGCGATTAGTTCTGCAGCTACTACTATTACTAGTAATACTATTACTGTTATTACTACCACTACTACTACTATTACTACTACTACTACTACTACTACTACTACTACTACTACTACTACTACTACTAATAATAATAATAATAATAATAATAATAATAATAATATAGTTAGTTAAAATATAAGAAAAATGTTAATATCTTTAAATTTCCAAGCACTTTGTTTCCTTGTGTGACGCTAGTTAGTACTGGATGGAAAGTAATTCTTCAGAGGGTAAACAGGGCTTCATGATAACCGTGTTGACCTTCATGTATGGAGCAGCTGAAATCAGTAAAGCTGTGACTGTACCTGAAAGATATTATTCATCCACCTGTGAACTGAGTTTTGCATTGCGTTTGTTGTATTGTAACAGATTTTACTAATCAGATTCATTCACTTACAGTACCATAACTCCACATATCTTCTCATTTACTACGCAATGTTACCATAACCCCACATATCTCTCATTTACTACACAATGTTACCATAACCCCACATATCTCTCACTACACATCATAACCCCACACACCTCTCATTCATTATAATTACCATAACGCCTCGCACCTCTCACTCATTATCATGTATAACAGTGGTACAACATACAGACATGTTAATAAGATTAATAAGACACAATATGCAGTTTATGACATTATACTGAGAAGTCATTTTGTCCACCACTGATTTTATCAATTCTTTATCAAGTCAATAATTCATAACATTTTCTGGTGGACAAAAGACTTTAAAATGAAATGCCGTAAACTCACATTGTGTACTATTAACATAATGTTATTATTAACATAATGTTATCATGTAACCTGAACACCCTATCAGTTCCAGCGTTGTTATAATACAAAAATTGTTACATTAAGAAAAGTGTGAAATGTAGATGAATGGTTCAGAGAACCGACATGTTGATAAATTAGACACATGTTCAGCACTTGGGTATCTTTATTGAGGAAACCCAAGAGTTGCACATGTGTCTAATTTATCAAAGTGTGAAATCTTAGAATCAGTTGATAGACATGGAGTGGACATTAGATAAACATTATTTTGAAACGCGTTTAAGAGATGTTGAGTGTAATTTAATTTGTAAACATAATGAGTAATATCACAATTGATGCACTAAGTTAAATTTGTCTTTCACTACAGTGCTGCTATCGAGAACATTTTACACTATGCAGCTGGGTGAATGAGCCTCGTAACTTTATCTCGCACTTTATAAGGTCACATGCCAGTAACGTCATAGCACACTGGGTATGCCATGCACTTTTCTTCACGCGCACCACTCTCACTGTACCAGACGCGTCAACAATACTGGAAGTCTTGTATTATTTTGCAGTAGTGGGAAGCACTACAATTCAAATGAGAGATGTTACAGAAGCCACATGAAGCACTCACCAGGACCCTCATGGCGGAGTGTGATGTGAATCGTACGCGGCGCTGTCTTTATATAGCTGCGCTCTCTCCAAAAGGGGTTAGCCTTGTATCATGTCATCAGCTAGCTTTCAATCTCGTCTTCTATAGCTAGTGTTCCTTCCCTACCCACGCCTCATTATCATGTCATAGTTAGATTCATTCAGGGTCACATGGACAACGATCACCACCTCACTCAGCCACATTTCTGTACGATCTGGTTGTATGGGGTGTTGCTTCGCAACATATCTGTGTCCGAGTGTTGCTGAGCTTGCGTTTCTTAGTGTTACTCAATAACTGCTTATTTCGCAGCTTTTGCCCATGACACGATTGTGAGCATTACATAGAGATGAGAAATGACATGTGCAAAGCTTGGGTACCTTTATTACCAAAATTTTTTCACCTGTTTAGTCGGTAACGGCTTGATAAAGTTCTGGAGAGCGAAACGTTGCCACAATAAAATATCACATTAGTTGCACTTGTTTGTGTCCTTTTGCCTAACAGGCGAAGATATAGTTGGAGACTCTGCAAATATAGTGATTTCGAGGTGATTAGTCCCCTCAGTCATGGTAAGGGTTGGAGAGTCCCTCAATCGTAGAGAAGAGGCATGTGGCCAAACTTTATACAGGAGCAGAAGTGAGGTGTAGCAGCTAGAGGTGACGTCACTAGTGAGCATGGCCCGCTAATAAATTATTAGTAATGTATACTGTCAGTAATATGATTACAAAGAGATGTTTCAGTGATAAGAACAATAAATACTTTCAGTAGAAAAGTAACAGAACTGAGTGAAAGATTTATTAAACAAACGTCACTTAGAATGAAAGAATAACATCACTTAACTCTACAACTGTTATAAGTATGCATCAGTGAGTGAAATTTATATTACTTTTAGCAATACAGTCACTAAATCAGCTCAGAAATCGAATACGATAATTTCTGAAAAAAAAAGTAATAGATGGATTGTAAATCAAGGGCTGAGTTTTCATAAAGCAGAACGAAACGTTCAGGCGTCAGAGATGTCGAGTTTAAATCCTTTAGGCTCCCTAATAGTTAAAATAGTATATTAATACGTAGTTGATTGTTAAAGTTACCTGTCCATCGACACCATGCCCAGCTCTTCTAGGGCAGGGTAGGTGCCTGAGCCAGAGCTTGTAGCTCACAAGACTGCCATTCCCATTCGCCCCCTTGGGGCGGGGATGGCAGACCAGGGAGGCCTAGCTTCTCCCTACGAGCCCCGTGAGGGCGGGGAATGTGGCTAGGCCTGGGGACAGTTGGTCCCAACGATGAGGAGGTACTTGTACCTCCTCCCTTGGCAGACATTGGTCTGAGATACTCCCGAGAAAGGGAGCCAAGGCCGGGCCACCACTTGGAAAAGGCCCGGGCCGGGAGAGTACCAGCGAATCAAGAAGTTACCTGTCAGTTCTCCCATCGAGGGACCAAGAATATTGTCATATGGTATCCATGTGTAAGTTGTGTGTGGCCAGTCATAAACGTGTTCATGTCGTTTCCTACGTCTGACAGCGATGAAAAGGGGACAGCCAGGGACTTAAATGAATAAAAAGAATGAAAAAAAGAATAAAAAGGCACAATAACGCGCAGAGAAGAAAACTTATGACGGAGTTTCGGTCCGATTTGAACTCTTAATTAAAGAGTAAATTTTCGCAAAGAAATGGTGAAAATGAGAATGACAATGATGAAAATGAACAACCTACAGAGACTACCGTCGGGTTATCTTATTCACTCATGTATATATTTTGACACTAATATGCTACCAGTCGGCTGTGTTCTTTTATACAAATTTTTTTACAAATCCAGGAAGTTGTTACAATGTAAATAACGAAACATCATTCCACTTATTCTTCTCAGTCTTTACCGATGGATTTATGGAGACGACAATTTCAGGAAACCAAAAGGAGAGATATAATATTTAGTTTCATTTAGGCAAAAATTCAATAATCGTTATCTTTATTACAAAAAGCAATAATTTAGTAGTAAACACTGGTTATGTATCTGTGTTTCGTGAAATATTATATGCTTATTCATGTGATAAATGGTGTAAACATCCAGTGAAATAACTTATTAAATCTTTAAATTTAATGTCTGTCATTGATCTGATTATCTAATTAGATACAGTTCACTGTGTAAGTATAGATTACACAGGGGGTCTCTGGAAACATTACATACTAGCTGTAAGGAAAAAGTAAAACCATATACGTTTGTATATATTTTACAGGATGTATGTATGGATGGTTTTTATTATTCTCCATTATATTACTCATACAGGTGAGGTTTTTTCAGCGCCATCTACTATTACGGATTGTTACTTTACAGTGTTCCCCTGATAATATATTGTGTCAACGTTTAACACTGTCTTTGCTGGAGTGTTTACCTTGCGACTTGTTTTCTTGTCAACATAAACCCCACAAGGGAGGTTCCTTGACGCTGGTGAGGGACTCTTGATCTAGGCAATTGGATCTGTGCTCCAGTTCCCTGAATTGAGCCAGATGAATTTCTTCCATCCCCCTCCCCCCTCCGCATGAAGTGTTTAACCCTACGAGTTTAGCGCTCTTTTAGTTGCTTCTTTGCTGATGTGGTTCTGTTGAAACTTTATTTGTACTTTATTCGTTTATCAACATTGATTTCTTTCAGTTTGACTGTTGTTGTTATCCCTCTCGGAATCAAATAAAATCTTTGATAATTGTTTTGAGAATCTAGTAACCTCAGTTTTTGTTTTTTAAACTGGCCCATAGACATGTCCTAATCACTCAAAAGTAAATATATATTAATAGCAGCAAGGTATTTTACTAAAACAATGTCATTAGATTTAATTAGGCTTATAATCCTCCTTACTATGATTACTCTCAGGACCATTTACAAATATATATTATTATTATTATTGATAAATTAGACACATGTGCAACTCTTGGGTATCTTTATTGAGGAAACGTTTCGCCACACAGTGGCTTCATCAGTCCATACGTAGGAGAAACTTGAAGAACAGGAGGAGAATGAGGTAATCAGTCCCTCAACCTTGAGTCGAGGTTGAGGGACTGATTACCTCATTCTCCTCCTGTTCTTCAAGTTTCTCCTACGTATGGACTGATGAAGCCACTGTGTGGCGAAACGTTTCCTCAATAAAGATACCCAAGAGTTGCACATGTGTCTAATTTATCAACATGTCGGTTCTCTGAACCATTCATCTACAAACCTGTCACACATTATTATTATTATTATTATTATTATTATTATTATTATTATTATTATTATTAATTATTATAATCATGGGAGAGAGCTAAACCAGTTGGATTATATAGCGCCTGGGGGGGAGGGTATGGAAGGTATTCAGGCTCAGTTCAGGGAACTGGAGCACGGATCCAATTCCCTAAATCAAGAGCCCCTCACCAGCGTCAAGGAACCTCCGTTGAGGGGATCTTCAATAGAGATGGGGAAAGAATCTAATTTGAGCTTCAAACTGCAAATTAAAACCTATTCATATTTAGGTATAGCCACCGCAGTCTGTCTTTACGTGGATCCTTCTTTGGTTGCAGTTTTAAAAAATTGTTTTTACTGTCTTGGTTCAGGTGTAATCTTCAAACAACGTCTTTATGGAGTATCAGTTTGAAACTCCTGTCAGTGGACTTACTAACACCAACTGAATATTTCCCAATATTTGTAGCTAATGTTTCTTCAAGAAACATTCGTTACGGGTTTTATTTTGTAAACAATATTCTCGAAGGATCTTATTAGCTTTACAATGCTGTAGTTTATAGCACCGTTGTTATTTATTTTAATACAAGAATTTCTTTTATCATTAGCTCAATTTTTGTTATTTTTAATTTTAATAAGAGGAAATATTAACCTGCCCTTGACAGTGGTCGCATTACGCGTCACTTCTGGGACATTTTAGCTGTCAACACTGTTTGGACAACCTTCTGCAGATAAAATGTCTCATGACAGGTATTGCCAACAAGTGTAGTAAAAAAGAAAATTGCTGTAAAGCCAATCTTACAGAATTCATTTCATTCACATAGTTTCTTACTTATCAACTTGACGGTATTATATTCCATTTTCATGTTCATCTCGATATTTATCGAACATTTGCAGTGTTTTACAGCCAGGCAAACAATAACGCAGTACAGTATGCATAGCTGGTAATTAATTATATGTCATTACTCCATGCAGGTTGTGTGCTTCATAATAATTTATTTTTCCAAATAATCGGTTACATTCCCGTAATAATCATATTCAATTCCTGCTGGCGAAATCGACAGTTGTAAATTTGGCCCACGAGGTAAACTTTCAGGTCGATTTCCTTAAAACTTGTAATTACTGAGTTGCCTTTCTACTATTATCGACGTCTCGTACTTCACAACTACACTTCATACGATATTTTTCTGTGTTACCGCATTCCACAGTTACACATGATATAATTTCTATTTACAATTGCACGTCATAATTGTATTTAATACGAAAAGCTTTATACAACAGTATCAAATACTCTTCCTTTGAGTTCTCACTGTGCATTTATATTTACAACTGTATTCACATTACTGCCTCCGAGTGTTTCTAAATAAGTCTTGTGAATCTGAACACTGTGACACAGGTCTTGCTAAACGTTTTTTGTGTTGCTGGACTGAATGGCTATCTTGTGTCCGAATGTTTCTTAAAGGATTTTTGCTTGTCAGGTGTTATTATTAAGTTCTTGCATATCCAAGTGTTCCTGAATGACTCTTGACTAGCCTAAAATTACTGAATAATTTTTTCCTGTTCAACTATTAATGAACTTCTCCCGCGTCCCTGAGTGTTGCGAGGAAACATTTGCTTGTACAAGAGTGAATTATCGCATTTAAAATGTTTTACTGTTGTTGATTTGCCATATCTGTTCGTATTATTGGCATTCTTGTGTTTCACTGGTGAGCGTGTTGCTTCTTTAATTGCGTACATAAGACTGGATCTCACAGTTAATTCATTGGTCATCTTGTGCATTACTTACACTGGCTACACTTTCTAACACAATATTTGCAATGGTCACTTTGTTTTTCGTAGTTATTTTGCTTCTTCATGTTTGATTAGGTTCAGTCGATAGCTATTTCAGCCAGAAAATGCCATGTAACTTTCACTTTGGAGGCACTTCTGTAGACTAACATGAGGAACCTCATACAGCTGTATATTTTTTCTTATTAAATTTTGTGTAACCATCGAGATATTCTAACATGTGCGGATGAAGAAATTTAATGCATACTGGATACCGTGCAAGACTATAATTATGCCATTAAGCTTCTATTACGAGAAATACGAGAAAATAAATTTCTCCATTCCTGAAGTACAAGAGTGATGGACGTCTTGTAACTGTTACTGATTCCAGTTAATATTTTCCTTATGACCAACATTTGGGTTAAAGTTCCAGGAAAGAATCAAACAATAACATAAATTAAGAATATATTTGATATAGCCTTGGTTTACAATGGCAGATACCTGAATTTGTCATGAAATATATAAATCCATTATTTGGATATAATAAATATAGGTTATGAAGAGCAAGAGAATTTGCAAAGCTGGAAATCATATGAAATTGATAAGTTATTCCGTCCAGAAATGTGGAAGCCTCTGCTGAAGAAAAAGGTGTTCTTGTGTCGTTTATGGCGCGCCATATAGACTAGACGGGGTGGTAACACTGAAGCCACTGTGCTTCACAGATCCTCCTCCAATGCCTATGCCAGATCCTACACCAATACTACTTCCAAACCCACCGACGCTGCCGCCTCCAATACCAACTCCAACCCCGCCTCCAACACCACCTCCAACTCCTCCTCCAACGCCGACTCCAACACCGCCTCCAACTCCTCCAACACCGACACCGACGCCACCTCCAACGCCGCCCCCAACGCCGCCTCCAATTCCTCCTCCAACGCCAACTCCGACGCCACCTCCAACTCCACTCCCAACACCGACTCCGACGCCACTTCCAAAGCCACCTCCGATGCCGCTTCCAATGCCGACTCCAACGCCGCCACCAACTCCGCCTCCAATACCGCCTCCAACGCCGATTCCCACGCCACCTCCAATGCCACCAGCGGTACCAATAACTCCACCACCACCATGAGCGGCGGAGCTGAGAGCAGACTGGAGGTCCTCTCCTGTGGGTAAAGTCGGGTTATCACCTTCGGCATAGTTGACAAAGAACACTTCAGGAGGTTGTTGCTCAAGTGCTGGGATGTGGACGACTTTCTGCTCCAGTTCAGGTCGCTTGTTGAGGACGTACACAACATTTTTCGTTTGTGGGGGTGGAACAATAATGGGGTCTTGAGCTATGTCAACATCTGGCGAACGGATGAATAAAACGTTTTGTTCTATCCTGGGTGGAGGCACAATTGGTGGTGGTCCTACGATTGGAGCCAGTGGTGGAGCACTGTACACGTACAAGTTTCTAGTGACTTGAGGAGTCACGCAGCCTCCACCCACATGACGGACCTGTCCATCTGCACAGCCACCTCCGATGAATCCAGCGCCACCAGAGAATCCTGCGCCACCCGAAAATCCTGCTCCACCAGCGAATCCTGCGCCACCAGAGAACCCAGATGCACCAGATAAGCCAACACCGCCAGAAGCTAAACCACCAGAGATGCCACCACCACCGGAGACGGCACCGCCAGAGAAGCCACCACCGCCGGAGACGACACCACCAGAGAATCCACCGCCGCCGGACACGACACCGCCAGAGAAGCCACCACCGCCGGAGACGACACCACCAGAGAAGCCACCACCACTGGAGACGTGTGAACCACCTAAGGAGAGACGTGGTCCAGAAGGTAATGGAATACCATAGCCCTTAAGGGAGCCGGCGGCAGCCGCCGCAATCAAGGCAACGAGTATCTGAAACAGAAATGAAAATTTGTTAGACTCCTGCATTAAATCAATGTTTATTTATTTATATTCATAGAAATACCAGTTACAAAACAGGAATGTTTCGTTTACAATTGTTGCAACAATTAAAAAAAAAACGAGCCAGATTATGCAGAATTCCTCTAGATATTACTTGTCTTACATTTATTTTAATTAAGAAGTGCGGCATTACATGTAATATAAGTTATGTGTAATTAAGAGACGAAAAATGAAGAAATGGCACAGGTACAGCAGTTTTAGTGTGACGCTCTATGTAGAGCTCCTATCAACTTACAATAAAATTACTAAACTTACAATAAAAGGTTATTCTGCACCTGAGTATTGTCTTCATTACCGTCGGCAACACATCTTTGGATCTATGTTAAACATAATTGGTAACTAAGGGAAGTGAGACGTTTGTGTTCAATAATAATGGGCAACAATTTTCCAGAACACGTTTATAAACATGTGTTTCTAACTAATTTTGGAAAGCTAATCTCAAATCTGAACTTAATTTCACTCCAACACCTACAGTTTCTGTGAAGTAGAACCCCACAGTGAACGATTTTACCAAGACATAACTATTATGGATAAGTGATATGACAAACCTGACGACCAGTTTGAGGGTCGACTACTGCTAGACACTGCTGCGGCAGACCAATACTGAACACAAGCGAAAAAAAATCCTGAAAACTCTGATATGAATATGCTTGCATGACTACATGTAAATTTCTATTAATTTTGTTAAATACACACACACACACACACACACACACACACACACACACACACACACACACACACACACACACACATGTATATATATATATATATATATATATATATATATATATATATATATATATATATATATATATATATATATATATATATACATATATATATTCTAACATTTTCTCTAATACGTTTAAAGATATATTGTTTCCTTTATGTTAATGTAAGTATTAGTAATTTTGTACCAAAAAACCTTCGAAAACTTACCTAACCTTATTATGACAAGTGCAATTTAGTTTAGCCCAATCCAACTAAATATATTTTAGATAAGCTTACAATAAATTAATAATTTAATAAAAAAAATTGTCATTGCATGCATCGTTCTTAATATATATGCATAATAATATAATATCCGTGATTGTCAGGTAACATACATCACGTAGTTCTTCAGCATTAAAAAGCCAAAGTATTGATAAAAAATAAAAGAAACTTATGAGATAGAGACTAAAAAGTTCGGATTCGTGATCAGCGCATGAAAGTTAACTTAAACAATTAATCTGGTTTTGAATTGGATAAAAAGTTGAATATTATTAGGAAGTGTAATTTCTGGTGGTCAAGAAACTCCCTCGTAGTACATTAAGCACTGTGCTAATTTTCGAAGTCTATCATTGTCTGACCTGCACGAGCATGTGAGCTGAGGAGCACCGCGGTGGCCTGCACGAGCATGTGAGCTGAGGAGCACCGCGGTGGCCTGCACGAGCATGTGAGCTGAGGAGCACCGCGGTGGCCTGCACGAGCATGTGAGCTGAGGAGCACCGCGGTGGCCTGCACGAGCATGTGAGCTGAGGAGCACCGCGGTGGCCTGCACGAGCATGTGAGCTGAGGAGCACCGCGGTGGCCTGCACGAGCATGTGAGCTGAGGAGCACCGCGGTGGCCTGCACGAGCATGTGAGCTGAGGAGCACCGCGGTGGCCTGCACGAGCATGTGAGCTGAGGAGCACCGCGGTGGCCTGCACGAGCATGTGAGCTGAGGAGCACCGCGGTGGCTTGCACGAGCATGTGAGCTGAGGAGCACCGCGGTGGCCTGCACGAGCATGTGAGCTGAGGAGCACCGCGATGGCCTGCACGAGCATGTGAGCTGAGGAGCACCGCGGTGGCCTGCACGAGCATGTGAGCTGAGGAGCACCGCGGTGGCCTGCACGAGCATGTGAGCTGAGGAGCACCGCGGTGGCCTGCACGAGCATGTGAGCTGAGGAGCACCGCGGTGGCCTGCACGAGCATGTGAACTGAGGAGCACCGCGGTGGCCTGCACGAGCATGTGAGCTGAAGAGCACCGCGGTGGCCTGCACGAGCATGTGAGCTGAGGAGCACCGCGGTGGCCTGCACGAGCATGTGAGCTGAGGAGCACCGCGGTGGCCTGCACGAGCATGTGAGCTGAGGAGCACCGCGGTGGCCTGCACGAGCATGTGAGCTGAGGAGCACCGCGGTGGCCTGCACGAGCATGTGAGCTGAGGAGCACCGCGGTGGCCTGCACGAGCATGTGAGCTGAGGAGCACCGCGGTGGCCTGCTGACACGCTGGTTGCTTTACAAACACATTCCTTTTTTATTCGTATATTTGTCCAGTCTGTTAGTTAATCAGTGGTAATAATTCTATTTAGAATTCCTTCTGTAAGCTCACTTATTTCACTTAAAATTCGACTTGTTATGTTACTACTGAAGTTACTAAAATCCATTTAGGTTTAAGGGAAGATTATTCGTTACCAACAATGAAGAAAAGAGTTCATTAGTAACTGTTTTTAAAGTACAGATTATATACAGTTCGCTAATATGGTTTATTGCTATAACATACCTGACTTCCCCTTCTTCCTTGGATCAAACTTGATTGCCTTCTATTTCCTTCAGCACTGTGTGACCCCAGCGGGTTTAGTGCTGCCCCATAAATTTATTAATTATAATTTATTTAACTGTAAATAGTCATTAACGCTTCCCACAAGACAATATATAATGTAACTAACAGAATATAAAAAAAATTAACATCTAATTTGCGCCAGTACGGAGTTTAACGTTAGAGAAATACTACCCGGTCAGCAGTCGTGGGTCAGAAAAAGAAGTGTGTATCTTTGACATACCTGAATTACCCGAGTTGGAGAAGGACCAAGATAATGTATCCTTGATTATGGTCGTCAAGACATTGTCGTATATTCCTCGACTGACGCGGTCTTAAAGACTACCTGACGTGACCATACTGCTGAGCCAGAGTTGATCCATCTTCTACTTCGCTCGGAAAAAGTAAATATGTTCGAGGCTTATTGACTCCACTACGGTCAGTTAAGGAGGTACTTTACTTTGCGGCTAAGAAAAATAAGGTAAGAACGTAGTAGTAGTACCCCTTCGTTCACCCTCATCACACAAAGCATTTACACGATTAAGACCCGTGTCAGGAGACACTTGTCCTGTCTCTTGACGAACATTACAACAACAACAACAACAACAACTTGAAAACTACCTTAGCGTGCACATATCCAAAACAAAACACTTATTTGATATCTGTGACTCCCCCTAATTTACACTAATGACTGCCAACATAAAATTTTGAATCTAGCCTAGGCCTACCTATGCATACTAGTGGCCTTCTTTGTAATAAATAATTTATAATATGCAATAATATTTTATAATATGTAAACCTCACACTGTAACATAAAAAGAGAGAAATAAAGAATTTTAAATTTAATTTTTAATCGCTCAGGGCTTCCAAGAGAAATTTTGCAGGGAGGAACAAGACTGCTTTGGGGCCCCTTGGGGGCAGGCTGAGGCTCTCTCAAAATTGAGACTTTGATGTCCAATAAAACTATTGGTAAACTTTCACCAATGCATTTTGTCCTGGGCAGCAAAATGACCAAATAACACACACACACTGGCCTGTAGCGGCCAGTGAAGAGGCGGGGCCAGGAGCTATGACTCGACCCCTGCAGCCACAATTTTAGGTGAGTATATATATATATATATATATATATATATATATATATATATATATATATATATATATATATATATATATATATATATATATATATATATATATATATATATATATATATATATATATATATATAATTTATAGATTTCGGAAATTTTTGTTGACCTATAACTATAAAAGCGCCTAATTTAAAAACGTTCCATAAATTCTTTTTCTGCAAAATTTCTAATAACAAAATCCGTTTCTCTGGTAATGTTTGATTCAGTCTTGCTAAATCAACAAGTCGGGTTTGACGCACAATAGACCTTAAATAGTTTTTGATATGTTTGAATTCGCTAAAAGATCTTTCTGCTGACGCTTCTGTAGCTGGAATTGTCAACAATATTCTCAAACTATCATAAACATTTGGAAATATCTTACGAAGTTTGTAGTCTGTTAATAAATTTAGTAATTCTAAAGGTTTCAGTTCTGGTTTTCCAAAATTTGCTTTATATAATAATGGTAAATGTTGCATTTCTGCTGCAAAATCTTCCTGGGTACAATATAAATGTGAACGATGATCAACAACCAGAATTCAGAAGCCTAAGTGAATTTTATATAATTATTTTTGTGAATAAACTAAAAACAGTTGAAATTACCCAAAAAAAAAAAAATCAAATGAAAAATTCAAAATAAAACGTCTATAGCTATGGGGCCCCTTCAGAGAATTTATATAAATTACTAGTGGTTGTTCAAATACAACTAATAATAATAATAATAATAATAATAATACACAAATAACCAGCACATAGGAGAAGAGAGCTTACGACGATGTTTAGGTCCGACTTGAACCATTTACAAAGTCACACTAGCATAAAAGATAGGTATATTGTTTGTCAGGAAACAGGACAAGAGTATCCTGACGCAGGATAAGACCCTTTAAGTCACAGCTGGAACTTTTGGTCATGGGACTGAGGACTTCCCTGGCTTACTGGTCCACCTCTTTAAAAATCACGGTTATGATTATAACAATTAGGATTAACATAAAAGAGTGAGGGAGCCAGTATATTTAGGCGAGAGGAACGAGGACGAGAAGAGAGGAAGAAAATAAAAGATTGGTAGTGGTAAAGCTGGGAGTGGAATAATAATAATAATAATAATAATAATAATAATAATAATAATAATAATAATAATAATAATAATAATAATAATAATAATATAATTATAATAATAATAATAATAATAATAATAATAATAATAATAATAATAATATTATTATTATTATTATTATTATTATTATTATTATTATTTTGTTTAATCCTCATGCTCTCATATTTCCCGTGTGACACTAATCAGTACTGGATGGAAAGTGATTCTCGAAAGCTGGTAAACAGATCTTGCTGGTGACCATGTTGACCTTCACATTTGGAGCAACTGAAGTCAGTGGAGCTGTGTCGTTACTTCTCTCAGGGTAAGTTATACATATAGGTCATCCTTCTGCAGTGCTTCTCAATTCTTGTTTTCAAGTACATATCTTAGTCATTGCTTGCTGTTATAAATTCATATACTATCGCTGTTACCATAACCCAGGGCACTTTTCACTCATTAGTCTTACCATTGTGACACACAACTCTCACCCATTACTCTTGTTGCCATAACTCCAAAAACCTGTCGCTTAAAAATCCTGCCATTTTGTTACGGTTTTATCTCTTTCTGAGAGAATATAATATAATACAAGAATTGTTAGATTAAAGAAAGTGTTGAACCCTCAATTTCCACTGACAGACGCTAAGTGAATATCAAATAATCTTTATTTCTCAATCTCGAGCATGATCATGTGTTCAGTAAAATATATTTTGAGTCTACACTGAGGCCTATCACAACCGATGGTTTTTCTCCCTCCAATACATTGGTAGCATAGTGGCCCAGTTATATAGGCGTTTCAATGCCACCAGTGTAACCCCTGGTTTAAGTCAACATAAAGACTTGTTTAAAACAAGAATTTGTGGGATCACTGTACAGGAGACTACTGGACGAGTGAGCTTCGTGCGCTTGCCTTGCACCAGAATCAGGTCACCTACTAATAACCTTCTTCATACACTTGGCTTCATGCATTTGTGTTCACGTACACTACTCTCACTGTACCAGACTCGTCAACAGTGCTAGTTCTCACGTATTATTATGCAGCAGTGAAAAGCACCACAGTACAAAAGAACAGACATTAAAAGTCTGGAAGAAGCACTTACCAGGAGCCTCATAGTGGAGTGTGATATGAAGGGATGTCAGCTAAGTCTTTATATACCAACGTTCTCTCCACGAGGAGTTAGCCTTGAACCTCACGATCTGACCCTCAGTCTCATATCTATCATTGCTCTCGTCCCTGCCCTGCCCACCTCCCTCATCTTGTTCTTACATTACCCCGCTACAACGTTATCCACCGTCATCTTTTTATCTATATTACACCGGAATCTGGATGTTTGTAACATTGCTGGGCAGCCCTTTGTGTGCGTCGGAGTGTTGCAGAACAACTGTGGAGTGCGCACGAATTGGGACGATTAGAATCAGATCTGTTTATGTTGCAAATTCTACCAATGATATTGATCTGATAGTTTAATACTGATCAGAAGAATCATTCTCCAGTTAATGCTCGTAATCCAACAGTTCCAAGTTTATAAACTAAGCTGGAATATTGGCAAATTTGTATCTAAAAAGCCTAATCTTCTATACCATCCTGTCTGCAAGATACATCAACCTTTAAAAATCGAAACCGTTCAGATGAAGCATAGCCAAGTTATTTCGCGGATAAAGACTGCACTGTTTTGAAAATAATATTAGCAGATTGGCAACTACATACTTCATACATACTTCAGAAGAGACATTCTCAATTTATTGTACAAATGCAAAGTTCGGGAATGATCAGTACAAAACTGATCAGAGAGCATCTGCACATGCCAGCAGCAGCAAGAACCTTTCCCGAGTTACAGTGTATCAGCGGTCAAAATTCGAAGGAGATTGTATGAGACGTTCTCAGATTATAAACAAAGAAATTGAAGGAAAAATGCTCAGGTAACCAATTGAAGGTAATTCTTCGGGACTACTTACTAATCTTTACCCTGAATCACAAGTTTATCCGGCTGATGAGTAAAATGAACTCTATGGCAACGGTGGATCAATCACAAATGATAGCTTAGGGGGAAATTTCCGTTTAGCACCTTAATGCCTTCGTGGCCAGGGGATACAGGTGTTGCAATGAATTCTACTTTACCCGTGTTCAAGCCATCATGAAACTGTTTTTGCCAGAGTTTGTGGCATCAATTTACTCTAGACAGCTTGGTGAGGGAGCCTCGTGGCTTCGTCTCTGGCTCGTCTCAGGTCACTTCCCAGTAACCTAGCACACTGGGGATGTCGTTCACTTGTCTTGACGCACACCACTCTCTCTGTACCAGACTCGTCAACACTGTTGGAACTCCTGTATTATTTTGCAGCAGTGAGAAGCACCACAGCACAAAAGACAAGACGTTAAGACAGGCTGAGGAAGCACTCACCAGGATCCTCATGGTGGAGTGTGATGTATAGGGCAGGCGATGCTCTCTTTATATAGCGGCGCTCTCTCCACAAGAGGATAGCCTTGAGTCTTACGAGTTAACCTTCAGTCTCACGAGTTAACCTTCAGTCTCACGAGTTAACCTTCAGTCTCACGAGGTAGAGGTAGCTTCAGCTTCATGTCTTCTATATCTCGTTTTCCTGCCCCTCCCACGTTTTCCATTAGTTGCATTCTCACAGGGTCACTTGACCACGGTCAACATCTCACCCAACATCGACTAGTTCTCGATAATATAATGCGATCTCAATGTATGGGGTATTGATAGGCAGCATTTGCATTCATCTGAATGTTGCTGAGCGGCTTTTGTGTTTCCGAGAGATGCTAAACAACTCTTGTCTGCCCAGGTGTTGCTGAATGACCCTTGCATATGTAAGAGTGTTGCTGACTAGGCTCACTTATGTGTGCTTTTGTGTCGCTGAACTACTTTTCTGTGTCCCAGTGTTAGTAAACAGCTATTGTGTATACCGGAATGTTGTTGAACGACTTGTGTGTTTGAGTGTTGGTGAACAGCTGTTGTGTGCGCCCGAGTTTAAAAGATTAAAACCACAAATGCTTACATCGCAGCGTTTAACATGCATCTAATACTTTATTAGAACTAAGCATTTAGTCTTCCCGTGAAATGAAAACAATGTTTCAATCTTTTTCTCTGCTTTTTGTTTCTGGCTCTCATTCTATTAATACATGACATTTCTACACTTGTTTGACTCTCTCCCTTTTTCAATGTCGAGCAGCCTTCCACATGCATGACCCTTATTATTTCTTTGCCTATATTACTGCATGTAGATTTTACTGAATACCAGTTTTTATACTTATTATATTATTTTCATTTAAGGGCATTAATGCAATTGACTTTTGAAGGATAGAGAAGACATTCGATTTAACTATAAATATTAAATTAACATCCCAGGTGTACCCTCCATGTATTGGTCTATGAGAACTTAACTTTACACCATAGTTAGTCTTTCTGTTTTTAATTATTTTATTTTACAAAAGAAATATATAGGATTAGAGCTGCTATCCTACCTCTGATCATATCAGGGAGGACAAGCTCCCTCCAGGATGCCACCGCAACAGTACCTATTTTCTGCTAGGTGAACAGAGGCATCGGGTGTAAGAACCATGGCCAGTATGTCTCAATCCGCATGAGACTCCATTTTGGTTCCTTTGGTTGTTGTCATACGCACTGCCATTAAGCTGATTTTTTTTCATATCTTCCATTTTTAGTCCTATCTTTGATTATTTTAAATAGAGCGGCATCAACCCATACCGTCGCCTGAGCTCTTTTTCGTGAACCGGCTTTTCTATTTAATAGTCTTTGACAAATAATTACACACACACACACACACACACACACACACACACACACACACACACACACAGTGGGCACCTGTGACGAGCGGGGTCCCACAGGGGTCAGTTCTAGGACCAGTGCTATTTTTGATATATGCGAACGACATGATGGAAGGAATAGACTCTGAAGTGTCCCTGTTCGCAGATGATGTGAAGCTGATGAGAAGAATTAAATCGGATGAGGATGAGGCAGGACTGCAAAGAGACCTGGACAGGCTGGACATGTGGTCCAGAAACTGGCTTCTCGAATTCAACCCTGCCAAATGCAAATTCATGAAGACTGGGGAGGGGCAAAGAAGACCGCAGACAGAGTATAGGCTAGGTGGACAAAGACTACAGACCTCACTCAGGGAGAAAGATCTTGGGGTGACCATAACACCGAGCACGTCACCGGAGGCACACATCAACCAATTAACTGCTGCAGCATACGGGCGCCTGGCAAACCTGAGAATAGCGTTCCGATACCTTAATAAGGAATCGTTCAAGACACTGTACACTGTGTATGTTAGGCCCTTACTGGAGTATGCAGCACCAGTATGGAACCCACACCTGTTAAAGCACGTCAAGAAGTTAGAGAAAGGGCAAAGGTTTGCAACAAGGCTAGTTCCAGAGCTCAGAAGAATGTCGTACGAGGAAAGGTTGAGGAAAATCGGACTGACGACACTGGAGGAGAGAAGGGTCAGGGGAGACATGATAATGACATACAAGATACTGCGGGGAATCGACAAGGTGGACAGAGACAGGATGTTCCAGAGAGGGGACACAGAAACAAGGGGTCACAACTGGAAGCTGAAGACTCAGACGAGTCACAGGGACATTAGGAAGGATTTCTTCAGTCATAGAGTTGTCAGGAAGTGGAATAGCCTAGCAAGTGAAGTAGTGGAGGCAGGAACCATACATAGTTTTAAGAAGAGGTATGACAAAGCTCAGGAAACAGAGAGGGAGAGGACCTAATAGCGATCAGTGAAGAGGCGGAGCCAGGAGCTGAGTCTCGACCCCTGCAACCACAATTAGGTGAGCACAATTAGGTGAGTACACACACACACACACACATATATATATATAAACACACACACACACAAACAAACACACACACACACACACACACACACACACACACACACACACACACACACACACACACACACACACACACACACACACATACAACAGGCCTAGTGTCTAATCGACATGTGCCTAGGACAAAATGGTAACTAACCGTTCTAGTGCACTCATAAACCATTATTCCTTGTGATTTGTAATTTTACCTCTGATTAGTTGCACGTTTTTTAAATGTTAAATTTGTTAATTGAATAACTTTCATTTATACAAACATTACTGTTAACTTTCACTTTAATCTTCAACAAAAGACTGAATTTGATGATTCCTGTTACTATATCTGTTAACAGTTCCGCAGATCGTGGTCTCGGGACCCTCGCCAGATAACTGAAGAGAAGGATTTATAGCAGTAAATTGCAGTATAGTATTTAACAGCTTGAGACTGACCAGAGGGTCAGTGTTCATGCCAGATGGAGCTCTGACTGTTATTAATACTGGTATTGAAATTAGTGCCTTGCGCTTTTTATTATGCAAAATCTCCAATATAAAGTGGGTTATTCAATGGTGCAAGTAATATTTCTTGTAAATAGGAAAAAACTGTTTATTGTTAGCCAAACCTAACTTAATGTAACCCAACCTAACCTAATGTAACCCAGCCTAACCTAATGTAACCCAGCCTAACCTAATGTAACCCAGCCTAACCTAATGTAACCCAACCTAACCTAATGTAACCCAATATAACCTTGAATTACTCTTATTCCTGGTTAATTTTGGTTACGATAGGTTACGCATGGTTGCAAAGAAAAAAAAACAGCTTTTTTCTAACAAGGCTAAAAATAAAACTAGCTCCATTGAACAACCCGGTTAATATATGATAATTTACGTAAGTCAACGATCGCTAAGCTCAAAAAAAAAAAAAAAAAAGCAGACACTGAACTCAGTGTTTCCCATAAGCATGAAGAATTGTATACTGTAATTTGGATATCAGGATTCTTGCCCTTTGTTAAGTTTAATATGCGTCATTTTCAGTTATATAACTTAGAGGTGTCTGAAAAATCATGAAGAGATACAATAGAAATTACATTTTGATAATTCTCAGTGTCATATTCTGACAGTCACTTTAGAGACTGAACTAACGTACAAATTTAATAGCCCTGATTATAGAGGCCAAGCTTATATAATCTGATCCGATAAAGTCGTGTGTTATTCAGTACTTGAGTATTGAGGTATCAACCCACGCAGTCACTGGTATTCGTGCTCTTTCGTGAAACGATCTCGCTATTCCTTCGTCTTCCGCTCCCCTCAAGGAAGGTTCCTTGATGTTGGTGAGGGGCTCTTGGTTTAGGGAATTGGATCTGTGCTCCAGTTCCCCGAATTAAGCCTGAATGCCTTCCACATCCCCCCCCCCCTAGGTGCTGTATAATCCTCTGGGTTTAGCGCTTCCCCCTTGATTATAATAATAATAATTCGTCTTCCGCTGTCGTAGATTTCAACTGGACAGTAGCAAACGATCCTCAGGACTGCGTTCGTTTTGCAAGTGTCATTCCCTCAAACTCCGAAACGTACACCTCGCCTTTCTTGGTGATAAGTTGAGCATACAAGAGGTCGCTCTCATGTTCCCTATTTCTCTTTATTCTTATCTTGACACATTCCGCTACTTTTTGTTATATCCGTACTCTGTCCGTACTCTGCTGCTGCAACTGCTGGGTTGAGTTAATGTTGATAAAGTCGTATTACTGATCACTGTCTTGCTCTTAGACATGCTGTCATAAACACTGCGACATACTTAAAGCTAAACGCGCTTGATGGCAAAATTACGCTTACACTACTTCAGTGAACATAAAGGTTAGGTTAAGTAAGATTCGTCAGGAAACAGGACAAGTGTTTTCTGACTCGGGTCCTAATCAAACGATGACCTGCCACTGGAGCTTTTGGTCATCTGACCAAGACTTTCCACTGGCTTACCCCTCCACCCCTTAAAAATTTTGTATTATTTTGAACGTAAAAATAAGCCGACTATATTTTCACCAAGGAATTTGAATATTAGAGTTATAAATAGATTTCTAAATATAATAAAGTGCATATGTGCTTTAGAGTGATATGAAAATTGCATTTAATATTTTTTAGAAAAAGTGTTCTCAAGATACCTAATACTGAAATAGTATTAGAAATATATGATAAAGGTATGCCAATTGGCTTATCTGATTTTTGAGTTGATTTTACCACGAGGTCAGAGATTAGGAGCCTGACGCTGGTACAGTCTGTTTTAGACCATAAGAATAGTACTTCTAAAATGGGCAATCATTTATCCTCAGTGCTAGTAACATTACCAACCATTATTATGCTAATATACGGTAGAGTTGAAAGTATGAAGTCGATCTAATGAGGCATTCTCAAGTCATAGCATAGAAACGCACTGGGAGAAAGATAATCGCTAGAGGTAACCCCTATTAAGAAGATAATAAAAAGCGTAGTTTCAATCCTCGTATCATTCTTAGATCCATTTACGATGCTTAAGTGCGTATGTTACTCATAACCTGAAAAACCAAGTAAGTGATTCAAGTACGAATGCAGAATCGGCCAAAATTTTCGTGGAAAAATTATGACTCGTTGTTGTGTTATCCACACATCTACCATGTCCGCCTCCCTGTTCGTGTACGCCAAAATAAATACACATAACTTAACATGCACTGGTCCTTCATATTCTTTGTTGGTTGAGTCTCATATTCAACAGACAGAATGAGGTCATCATTTGTTGAATCCATGGCTATTCTGGGATTCAAAACAACAAATATGCAGATAATTCTATACTATCCGCTCGTGAAGACCTCCCAAAGTTTCTCAGTATTTCCAAGTAGGGACTTAATAGTGATAAGATCTCTTGCAGCGTCAGGGTCAGTGACCAACAAATTCCATGCAATCAACCCTCGATGCACAAATAACTCGCACATGGGAAAAAGAAACGTATGACGACGTTTCGGTCCGACTTGCGTTATTAACTAGTCACACACTAACACGTGAAGGTGAAGGAGCCAGTATATATACGAGAGAAGAGCAGGGACCGTCCAGTCACGATATTGTGCCTATTTGTTCTGTAACCAAACCTCGAGTTAGATCTGATCATTATCGTTTCATTGTTGTTAGTTAAGGGAAACATTACCCTCGCAACTGCATTTACTCGCCAGATCTATGCATCGTTATCTCATGGAGGAGCAAGATACCCAGCCATGTGAAAAATGCCATGGAGGGCTGACAGACTAATTTACTAGATTGTCATATTCATCAACAAGTAGGTCTACATAATTTTCCTCTTCTCTTTGCACGTGCTGAACCCTGTCTGTATTAAAAGTCCCTCGAAATGTGACTTCAGTCTTTCACAGTGACTTTCACCCTTGTATACACCCTCGACACTTCTCTCCCCTAACTTTAGCATTCATTTGCTATGTAACGATGAATGACTGATGCATGTTTAAGGTTTCTGTGAATACAGTAGTAGGATAATCGAATGCTGCTGAACGTTTCGTGTTTCTGCTGATGCTAAATACCACCTGAAGCATCACACAGCATGTGTTTCACTATTACTGTAGTCAATTTATGTTTTAATTAATCTGCGTTATTCATAATGTGAACTTTTGACCTTGTATATTTACATTAGTCGACTTGTGTGTTTTTTTTTTGGTTACCAATCATAAGCTAATTCTTTATGTTACAGTGACCAGTATCGTCTCTAAGATTTTAATATCGATTTCAATACCGCTACTTCTAAAGTCACTACTAGCTTGAGTTTCATTAGTTACATTGACAAACAAATTTATTAGCTATATTACCTAACTTGTGCTTTCCATTAGTTGCCTCGGCTAGCTTGTGTATTACCCTTAGTCACTTCAAACATGTCTTTCACTAGTTAAGTTTGTCAAAAAAAAAAAATCTTTATCTGATATTGTATTTTAACATATATTAATTTTATTCCATGCTGAATGTTAAGCAAATCACAATTTATTTCTTAAAGAATTGAGACACTTATGCAACATATGGGAATCTTTGTTGAAGAAGCGTTTGAGGTAATCAGTCCCTCAGCCTGGAGTCGATGTGTTCAGTCTTGTAGATTGATGGACTGAAGACATCGACTCCAGGCTGAGGACTGATTGCCTCAAACGTTTCTTCAATAAAGATTCCCATGTGTTGCGTAAGTGTTTAAATTCTTCAACTTGTCGGTTTTCAAAACCATTCATCACATTCTTTCTTAAAGTTGTTATCCTGGATTTATGGGGCTTGGTGGTTTGACAATAAACAAGCCTCATTTTCCCTCCTTGAATGGCTGCCACTGATACCTTCTGCTTTGCCTCAGAGAATTTTCCTATCTATCTGTTGCTGTCTTGCAACACTGCATAGCTCCTGACGACGCAAGAGAGTGAGAAAGATCTCAAGCTAAAGATTTCCATCCCCATGTGGTCTTCTCTGCGTTAAGATCACCTGTTTGCGATTGTTTACATTACGACAGTCAAGTTATTGCCACTGTGTGGCATTGACGTCCTCATGACTTTTGAATTTGTTAAAGCTATAGGAAACAATAATACTATAATATAAATTGGATATACATTTTCCTTAACCTTGATTAACAATAGCAAATATCAGAAAATGTCACAAAACACATCATTAATCTATTGAACAAGAATAAATATTACAAGATACAGTGAGCATGATTACAAAATCTTGAAATTAAATATACTCCCATGAGTTATACTGACTTCCATTGTGAAGGTTAGAGAATATGGAAAAAAAACAATGTTTTCTGACTTTACGGTGTGCCATACAGTTTAGACGGTGTGGACACACTGAAGCCGTTGACCTGACCGTTACCCCCTCCAATACTGCCTCCAATGCTGCCTCCAATACTGCCTCCAATAGTGCCAATTCCAACTCCAGTGCCGCCTCCAATGTCGTCTTCAATACCACCTCCAATGCCGCCTCCAGTGCTGATACCAACGTCTCCTCCAATATCACCACTGGTACCGATAACCTCGCCGCCACCATGAGCGGCGGAGCTGAGGGCAGACTGGAGGTCCTCTCCTGTGGGCAAAGTTGGGTTATCACCTTCAGCATAGTTGACGAAGTACACTTGAGGAGTTTGTTGCTCAGGTGCTGGTACGTGTACGACCTGTTGGTCCAGTTCAGGCCGCTTGTTGAGGACGTACACAACATTTTTCGTTTGTGGTGGTGGTACAATAATGGGTTCTTGACCTGGTCCGGCTTCTGAGGTGCGGATGAATATAACGTTGTGTTCAACCCTTGGTGGAGGAACATTTGGTCGTGGACCTACAATTGGGGCAACTGGTGGAGCAGTGTACACGAACAAGTTTCTGGTGACTTGTGGAGTCACACAACTTCCGTCCACATGACGTATCTGTCCATCTGCACAGCCACCTCCGTTAAATTCAGCGCCTCCAGAGAGTTCTGCCCCACCAGAGAGTCCTGCCCCACCAGAGAGTCCTTCCCCACCAGAGAACCGTGTGCTACCAGAGAACCCTGCGCTACCAGAGAACCCAGATCCGCTAGAAAATCCAGCGTCACCAGAGAACCCTGTGCTACCAGAGGACCCTGCGCTACCAGAGAACCCAGATCCGCTAGAAAATCCAGCGTCACCAGAGAACCCTGTGCTACCAGAGGACCCTGCGCTACCAGAGAACCCAGATCCGCTAGAAAATCCAGCGTCACCAGAGAACCCAGATCCGCTAGAAAATCCAGCGTCACCAGAGAACCCTGTGCTACCAGAGGACCCTGCGCTACCAGAGAACCTAGATTCGCCAGAAAATCCAGCGTTATCAGAGAACCCAGCGCTACCAGAGAATCCAGAGTCACCTCCGTTGGATACAAAGCCACCAGAGAAGCCAGCACTGCTGGAGAAGCCTGTTCCACCTGAGGAGTGACCTGACCCAGAGTGTGACGGGACCCCGTATATCTGCAGGGAGCCGGCGGCTGCGGCCGCTATCAACGAAACAAGTACCTGCAATGGAAGAGAAACGTTAACAGTTAGATAAATTATATTCGGATAAATTCTCTTGTAACAGATATCTAACCGTGAAAATCTACTTCACTATTTATGTTGTATGAAAATGTTTTATTATATTGATCATACCTTTGTGACATAAGATTTTACACATAATTTTTTGGTTTTATAGATGGTGGTTAGGCACTGAGAAATTTAGTTCATAAAAATATGTTTCAGAAACCCGAATAGCTAAAGAATTTTGAATGAATTGCCATTAAGAGGCAAAAAGTATTTGATAAAGTAACCGAGCAGTTTGTAATCATTAACGTTGATCAAGATAAAATCTCTCAAGTTATTGATTGCCTTGGGATTTTTCATCTTTTTTTTTTTTTGGGGGGGGGGGAGGGAGGGAACCGACGAATTGTTGCAGCCTCATACGTGTGGTGTCTTAATTAGTGTTTTAATTTTTTTTAATTCCAAAGTATACACTAGCGAACACAATTTAGATTTTTTTACTGTTCAGAAACCAGATTCGTTGTTTTAAGTTAACTTAGATGCGCTCAACAACGAACCTAAGATTGTTTAGTCTCTGTCGCGAAAGATTTTGTCTTAAATTTTATGATCAATATTTTGGCTATGTAAGGTTAAAGAATCACATGATATATCTTTACTAACACTCATAAGTATTATAATATGCACAGATGCCTAATATAATGCCTATGGTACATACAGTGACTAAAGCTAATGTGTTTTTAACGTAAATTCATTACATACTTACGTGAATTCGAAAAATAACATAAATTTCCATACAATCATAAAAATATATTTGCATCGCGGTTTTTTATTTTTTTTTTTACTTGTGTTAAGTATAGCTCTTCCACAGCAGTGTCCAGCAGTAGTCAACCGTCAAACTGGTCGTCAAGTTACCCTAATATCTTCTCCCAGTGATGACTGTCATGGTGAAATCGTTAACCGTGAAGCTCTGTTTCACAGAGGTCAATAGCTTCAATAGTGCTTTTAATTTAGCTACACGTTGTTATTCATTATAGACTGGACTGTGCGGAGTGCTTACGAATTTGCAAGAGCGAGCAAATGACATTATATCTGTCACAGAAAACGAAAAAACTCGACCAGCAGTTTTAGGTCAGGGGAAAGTTATTAAGCAACATTGAAACGCTTGAATAACGGGACTAATGTGGGATATTGTTAGAATCTGTCCTTCATATACAACAGATTTGGTTTCTAAAACAGTGAACGATCTGGTCGTAAAGACCACAATGGTACACCACTTTTCCCTCATCCCCTGAAGAAAGTTTTTTTTATATATGTTCAAAGCTTACTCTCTACACTAAGATCATTAAGTCACAATTTGTCTAGTCACTAACGAGAAAGTTCAAACTGGACTCTAGAATGATGAGGCACCAACTCATATGTGAGAATAATATGATCTCTGGCATTAATAAATTTTGACTCGACATTACAGGTTTTTATTATTTTATTTTTATCTTCGGGGCTTAAAAGCGTCCGAGCATATACATAGTACTGCATCTCTCAATGTATATACACTGAGAATAATATATTTCAGGTATATACACCAAAAGTTGTTTATCAGTAGTCAAGATATATGCACCAAGAAATGTATCTTCAGGGTAAATGCACAAAGAAGTGTAACTCTTAACGTTATATAAAAAGAAATAATGCATCTCACAAGTTAAAATTCGTTAGGAATCAGGACAAGTGTTTCCTGACGCGGGTCTTAGTCTTTTGATGACCATCCACTTGGAACTTTTGATCATCTGACCGAGGTCTTCCACTGGCTTACCCCTCCACTGAGAGGTGTATCTCTGTTAAAGCATCATATCTCAGTACCATTCCTCTGCCGATGACAAAAAAAAATATGCCGTCGGATAAATTCTGACGAGAACACTAGACTCTCTTCGTAAACCAATTGTCGGTATGTATTACCAAGGTTAATACTGCACTAGAGCGCTGCAGGAAGATCTCAGCAGGATAATGCATTGTCGAGAAGTGGCAGATCCACTCTAATGTAGACAATTGTTAAGTATTAAGCCTTGGAAAAAAGATAACTATGGCACTTATGAACTAAATAATGTATATCTGACTCCGAACGCGAAAGAGATTTAGGAACTCTGGTTAACAGTAATCTAAAGCCATGACAACAGTGCGAAAGTATTCTCAATATATCAACAAGTATAAATAACAGGAGTCCTCAGGTTATACTTCAACTTTGAATACCGTTAGTGAGGCCTCATTTAGATTACGCTGCACAGTTCTGGTCACCATATTACAGAATGGACATAAATGAACTAGGAAACGTACAGAGGATGATCCCATGTACCAGTAATCTTTCGTACAGGGACAGGCTGAGGGCCCTGAAGGCATATAATTAGAAATGATGGAACTGAGGTGGATAAATGGAAAACAGGAATAAATAAAGGGGCTATAAATAACGTGCTAAAAAATATTTAATCAAGACAAGACTCGCGGCGATGAGTTCAGATTGGAGAGAATTAGATTTAGAAAAGATATATAAAAGCACTGGTTGGATAATAGAGTTGTGGATGAGTGGAAAAAACTCCTGAGTGGCGTTAATGGAGTGAAAACTTTGATTAGCTTTAAAAATAGATTAGACAGGTACATGAGTGGGTGTGGGTGGGTCTGAGTTGGACTTGCCTAGCATGGGCCAGTATGCCTGCAGTAGTGCTCCTTCCTTCTTATGGTCTTATGATGCATGTCTGAGTATTAGTGTGGGGTGTTACCAAGCACCATGGCTTGTTGTAGTGTTTTAGAATCTCAGGTTAAAGTGTTGAAGGCTGAAGCTTCGCCTAGATGTGTTTGGGAGTGAGTGTGAGATAGCTGGTGCTGGTAAGGAGGAAATGCTTACCACCAGTGAGAGTGGTTCACAGTTCAGGAAGAAGGAAGATAAGGAGGGTTAATGAAGATGTGAAGGTAGGAAATCGATTCTCTGTTCTCCAAGACGAGTGTACTTCAGTGGTTTGTGAGGTTAAAGGTACCTCTGACTCCCCTGATAATCAAGGTAAGAATATTCTGATTGTGGGAGACTCTCAGGTAAGATATTTGGACTGTGCTTTTTGTAACAGAGATAGAAACGTCAGACAGAGGGTGTGCCTCCCAGGAGCTGGTGTTGGTGACATAGTCAGCAGGTTGGATAATATTATGTCAGGTAATGGGAACAAGCCCATTATCTGTCTTAGTGCTGGTGGAAATGACATTGGGAAGGGCAGGAGACAGGAGCTACTGGATAAGTACAGGTCAGCCATAGAAGTAGTTAGGTCTAAGGGAGGGATCCCAGTCATATGTAGTATCTTGCCTAGAAAAGGAGTGGGCAATGAATGGATGTCTAGGGCAATTGGTATAAATTGCTGGCTAGACAGGTACTGCAAGGAACTTGCAATCCCATTCATTGATAACTGGGACAAATTCTATGGCAAGCATGATATGTATGCAAGGGATGGGGTTCATCTCTCTGGGGTTGGAGTGGTTGCATTAGCCAATTCGATTGAGGGGGTAATTGACGACTTGTCTAGGACTTTAAACTGATAGATTACAGAGGTATGTGTGTTTTTGGGAAACAATCAGGCTGCAGTATTATTGTTGAAAACAGCAGTTATTACCAGGATACCTCAGGGATATGTTTAAAGGACAATATTCAAAATAAAGTTCCTAATAAAGGCAAAGCACTGATCAACAAACAAAGAGAGATAGTAGAGGGCAACGAGTGACTAGCTCCCTTAAGGTTTACTATACAAATAGTAGGCGTCTAAGAAATAAGATAGATGAGCTAAGATTACTCGCAAGTGCAGGTAATATAGATATTATTCTATAACTGAGACTTGGTTCAACTTGAAGGACAGAGAAATGCCTTCTGAATGTAGCATAAAAGGTTATAAACTATTCCACACTGATAGGGTCAACAGGGTGGTGGACTGGCGATGTACGTCAGAGAAAATTTAAATTGTTGTGTTAGACATGATATAAGATTAGAAACATTAGACACAGAATCTGTTTGGCTAGTTTCTCGAGGGGGTATGAAAAATTAGTTTTGGGTGTGATATATAGGCCCCCAAACCTTGACATGGAGTGCAGTAAGCTGCTATGGGACGAAATTCATAAGGCGCCTAGATATGAAAATGTTGTGTTAATGGGGGATTTTACCTTTAGACAAATTGATTGGAACAATATGACAGGAAATCTTGAGTCTAGTGACTTTCTTGATACAGTTCAGGGTTGCTTTTTAAAAGAGTTTGTGACAGAACCAACTAGAGGAAACAATCTGCTTGGCTAGGTTCTTGCCAACAAAGATTCACTAATTAATAATCTTGAGGTTAATGATGAGCTTGGGGAAAGTGATCACAAATCACTTAGTTTCAATATATTATGGAATTACCCAGTAAACTGCAATCAAGTCTCTGTCCCAGACTTTCGATTGGCTGATTTCATGTGACCGAAAAATTACCTGGGTGGGTTAAATTGGGATGTCCTGACTATGGGTCAGGTAGCTGGATTTGGTTGTCAATATGACGTTTTTCAGAGCATAGTTCTAGCTGCTCAGTCAACTTTTGTTCCAAGTAGGGAAATTAGATCTAACAAAAATGATCCCAAATGGATGAATAATAGATTAAAACATCTCATTGGTCAAAAGAGAGGCATTTTTAGGCGTATCGAAAGAGGGGATGGGCAATTAAGAAATCAATATATTCAATTAAAGAGAGAAATAAAAAAAGGAATAAGAAAAGCAAAAAGGGATTATGAGGCTGAGGTCACAAGGGATTCGAAGACTAACCCAAAATGGTTCTTTCAGGTATACAGAAGTAAGATTAGGGACAAGACTGGCCCACTTAAGAGTAACTCTGGTCAGATCACTGACAGTGATAGGGTTATATGTGAAATTTTCAATTCTTACTTCCTCTCAGTTTTTACTCAGGAAGATACTAGCGAAATTCCAGAAATGATGAATTATATAGAACAGGACGATAATAAACTGTGCACGATTAGGGTAACTAGTCGCATTGTCCTCAGACAAATAGAGAAATTAAAACCTAATAAATCCCCAGGCCCTGATGAACTGTTTGCAAGGGTTTTAAAGGAATGTAAAGAGGAACTTTGCAAACCTTTGGCTAATCTTTTCAACATATCACTACAAACTGGCATAGTGCCTGATAAGTGGAAAATGGCAAATGTAATACCTATTTACAAGGCAAATGACAGGTCCTTAGCTTCGAACTATAGACCAATAAGCCTTACCTCCATAGTGGGAAAATTTATGGAATCAATAATTGCCGAGGCAATTCGTAGCCAATCTTGATAGGCATAAACTGATAAATGAATCTCAACACGGTTTTACTAAGGGGCGTTCCTGTCTTACGAATTTACTAACTTTTTTCGCTAAGGTGTTTGAGGAGGTAGATCATGGTAATGAATATGGACTTCAGTAAGGCTTTCGATAGAGTTCCACATCAGAGACTTTTGAGGAAACTTAAGGCACACGGAATAGGAGGAGAATTTTTTTTCCTAGGTAGAGGCATGGTTGACATATAGGCAACAAAGAGTTTGCATAAATGGGGAGAAATCAGAATGGGGGCACGTCACAAGCGGTGTTCCACAGGGGTCAATGTTGGGCCCCTTGTTGTTCACAATTTACATAAATGATATAGATGAGGGAATTTACATAAACGATATAGATGAGGCAAATCTGCTGATGACACCAAAATAGGCCGTCCAATTCATTCTATTGAGGACATTAGTGCACTCCAGGATGATTTGAATAGACTGATGCAGTGGTCAGAGACGTGGCAGATGCAGTTTAATATAGATAAATGCAAGGTTCTAAATGTTGGACAGGACAATAACCATGCCACTTATAAACTGAATAGTATAGATCTTAATACTACTGATTGCGAAAAGGATTTAGGAGTTCTGGTTAACAGTTATCTAAAACCAAGACAACATTGCATTAGTGTTCGCAATAAAGCTAACAGAATCCTTGGCTTCATATCAAGAAGTATAAATAATAGAAGTCCTCAGGTTGTTCTTCAACTCTATATATCCTTGGTTAGGGCTCATTTAGATTATGCTGCACAGTTCTGGTCACCGTATTACAGAATGGATATAAATGCACTGGAAAACGTACAGAGGCGGATGACAAAGCTGATCCCATGTATCAGAAATCTTCCCTATGAGGATAGACTGAGGGCCTCAATCTGCACTCTCTAGAAAGACGTAGAATTAGGGGCGATATGATTGAGGTGTATAAATGGAAAACAGGAATAAATAAAGAGGATGTAAATAGCGTGCTGAAAATATCCAGCCAAGTCAGGACTCGCAGCAATGGTTTCAAGTTGGAAAAATTCAGATTCAGGAAGGACATAGGAAAGCACTGGTTTGGTAATAGAGTTGTGGATGAGTGGAACAAACTCCCGAGTACCGTCATAGAAGCTAAGACCTTGCGTAGTTTTAAAAGTAGGTTGGATAAATGCATGAGTAGGTGTGGGTGGGTGTGAGTTGGACCTGACTAGCTTGTGCTACCAGGTCTGGTGCCGTGCTCCTTCCTTAAGCAGAAGTGACCTGAGTAGGTGGTCATTGTTCTAGGCCGGGGGGGGTGGGGGTGGCATGGGTCAGTAGGCCTGTTGCAGTGTTCCTTCTTTCTTATGTTAAGAGTTAGATGCGTCTCCGCCACTTTTGTGGGGGGTGTTGTAATAACCGAAGTGACTGCCATATACTGTATGAACTGATTGGTCTCGATTATAACTAATCCCAGTTGATGATTGCTGATAACTAACGCTGCTTATTTTTTAACTTGTTACAAATTATTAATTGTGTGTCCTAACGTGAATAATTTTTACTTGGAAACAATAGATTTTAGCTCGTGGGTGAGGGTTAACGTCCATAAAAGTGCAAAACTTTATAGTGTATATTACAATGAAATTATAGGCGTAGTTTGGTCCCCGTGCGCTCTGCAAACTATTACTCTTACTTCGAGGTCTCTCTCATTAACAGTGTTACTGTAACTTCTTGCTTGTTGATAAATGGTCAGGTGATACCGTTAAGATGTGGTAAAAGACACTTATGTACAGTTCAGGACATTTATTTGAGGAAACGTTTAGCCGCCAATGACGAAACGTTGCTTCCAATAAATGTCCTGAACTGTACATAAGTGCCTTTTACCACTGCTTGCTTGTTGTCCAGTGTTACCATAATGCTGTAAGACTGTCGATCATTGTTAGTGTTATCAAAACTTACACTACAGATCCCCCAACTGTTGACATACATGTTGGTATATCAGAAAAGGAAGTTATTTCTAATGTACCGCACCAGGCAGAACTTAAAACAGCACATTTATTGTTGTCATATTGATATACACTGAGTTTCTTGAGAGTATTTGCCTCTGTAAAGAACATTAACTGGTACCGCAAATTGAGATTTCACTCTTTCGAGAGTGGAAACGATTGAGTGAAGAAGGCATCATGAGGCCTTTGAACTGGGTTGGCCAGATGGGTTTTCCATATATGCATCATAAAGGAAAGATGGCACTTAAGTACTGAAACGAAGATTTTCACTAATCCCTGAGTCGTGACGGAATTACTAGACTGTTACAACAATGTTTTACTTGGACGTAACTTGAAGACAGTAGAACTATGTACAGAAGATGAGGTAATCAGTCCCTCAACCTAGGAGTAGGTGCGAAGAGCACCATAGTCGTGGAAATTCAAGTTATGTCCTAGAATTTGTATTGATAAAGCCACTGGATGGCGAAACGTCTACAATAAAGATACCCAGATGTTGCACATGTGTCTTAATCTCATCTTGTCGGTATTATATACCATTCGTACACAATGTTTTACTTAATACTCTCACACTTGGGATTCCGGGCAGAAATTAATCCAAAGGGCAGTCTTACGGCAATAAACTAATGGATTAATTAAGTAAAACCCTTTAAAAACGTTATTGCTACCTGACCAATGCACGTTCAAGAGAAGCAGTGTTTACTCTGACAGAGTTTCCGATCATTTTACCCAGCACTACTGGGTAAATGAGCCTCTTGGTATAGTCTGGCACTCATCATGGTTCACCAGCCAGTAACCTTTTAGCACAGTGGCCATGACATGCACTAGCCTTCAAGAACACCACTCACGCTGACCAGCCTCGTCAACAATACGGGAACTCTTGTAAATCTCTGGCGCTGTGAGAAGCTCCACTACACAAAAGCCAAGACGTTAAGAAAAGTCAGGAGGAAGCACTCACCAGTAGTCTCATGGTGGAATGTGATGTGTGGGTGAGAAGACGCTGTGTTTATATAGCGGCCCCTCACCATGACGGGCTAGCCTTGAGTCTGACGGAATTATCCTTGAGTCTAATGTATCCAATACCTCGAGCTCTACCCAGCCCACCTTTCCCATTATCCTTGTACATTCATACTAGGTCATCTGGTTACATTTATTCTGCTCACCTGTCGTCACTTCCCTTTGTTCTCGACATTATAGTGTGACCTGGGTGTGTTATTATTTTACTGGGCAGCTCTCATGTGATCGAGGTTCGTTGAATTGTTGTATGCTCGTCTGAGCCAAGACGATCAAAATAAAAAAAATTCTCTGAACTTTCCCCCTCTGATATGGTTTATGTCATTTTCTATCAAGGTATTTTGGACCAAAAAAGAATGGAAGCAAAAAGGACGTCTTAATTATTTTAATAACTAAATATATTAAAAGAAAGTTATCAGTCTTTTGTTACTGGCATTTTAGTCGTGTTATGTGAGCCTTATGACTGAAGGATTCCAACCTCACCTCCCTACAGAACTGTCATAAGAACTGCAGTAGGCCTGTAGATGAATGGTTCAGAGAACCGACACGTTGATAAATTAGACACATGTGCAACTCTTAGGTATCTTTATTGAGGAAACGTTTCGCCACACAGTGGCTTCATCAGTCCATACAAAGGAGAATGGTGATGAACAGGAGGAGTTTGAGGTAATCAGTCCCTCAACCTTGAGTCGATGTAATCAGTCTATCAATCTTGAAAAGAATACAGCATATGTGCGGAGAAGTAGCTTATATACCTTAGGCAGGAGAGGTGCAGCAGTCGTAGGTGGTGTCACATTTGTCCAATGTGGAAGTAGGTCGTGCCCAAGGATTAGGCAAGCGAAGAATTCCCAAGTAATAAGATCCCAAGAAGTTGCAACTTCTTGAGATCTTAATACTTATACCCATCTTCCACGTATACACTTCAGTCATATCTCCCCTCATTCTTCGTTTTACAAGTGAATGTAATTTAAGGGACTTCAATCTATTTTCATACGGAAGATTTCTAATGCTATGTATTAATTTTGTCATTCTTCGCTGAAGGTTTTCAAACGAATTTTTATCCATTCTGTAATATGGAGACGAGAACTGAGTTGGAGTGAGATTAACAAGTTAAGAAAGCCTAGAGAACAAATGGATTTGTCAGTTAAAAATAGGAGAGGAGAGTTATTAAATGGAGAGTTAGAGGTATTGGGAAGATGGAGGGAATATTTTGAGGAATTGTTAAATGTTGATGAAGATAGGGAAGCTGTGATTTCGTGTATAGGGCAAGGAGGAATAACATCTTGTAGGAGTGAGGAAGAGCCAGTTGTGAGTGTGGGGGAAGTTCGTGAGGCAGTAGGTAAAATGAAAGGGGGCAAGGCAGCCGGAATTGATGGGATAAAGATAGAAATGTTAAAAGCAGGTGGGGATATAGTTTTGGAGTGGTTGGTGCAATTATTTAATAAATGTATGGAAGAGGGTAAGGTACCTAGGGATTGGCAGAGAGCATGCATAGTTCCTTTGTATAAAGGCAAAGGGGATAAAAGAGAGTGCAAAAATTATAGGGGGATAAGTCTGTTGAGTGTACCTGGTAAAGTGTATGGTAGAGTTATAATTGAAAGAATTAAGAGTAAGACGGAGAATAGGATAGCAGATGAACAAGGAGGCTTTAGGAAAGGTAGGGGGTGTGTGGACCAGGTGTTTACAGTGAAACATATAAGTGAACAGTATTTAGATAAGGCTAAAGAGGTCTTTGTGGCATTTATGGATTTGGAAAAGGCGTATGACAGGGTGGATAGGGGGGCAATGTGGCAGATGTTGCAAGTGTATGGTGTAGGAGGTAGGTTACTGAAAGCAGTGAAGAGTTTTTACGAGGATAGTGAGGCTCAAGTTAGAGTATGTAGGAAAGAGGGAAATTTTTTCCCAGTAAAAGTAGGCCTTAGACAAGGATGTGTGATGTCACCGTGGTTGTTTAATATATTTATAGATGGGGTTGTAAGAGAAGTAAATGCGAGGGTCTTGGCAAGAGGCGTGGAGTTAAAAGATAAAGAATCACACACAAAGTGGGAGTTGTCACAGCTGCTCTTTGCTGATGACACTGTGCTCTTGGGAGATTCTGAAGAGAAGTTGCAGAGATTGGTGGATGAATTTGGTAGGGTGTGCAAAAGAAGAAAATTAAAGGTGAATACAGGAAAGAGTAAGGTTATGAGGATAACAAAAAGATTAGGTGATGAAAGATTGAATATCAGATTGGAGGGAGAGAGTATGGAGGAGGTGAACGTATTCAGATATTTGGGAGTGGACGTGTCAGCGGATGGGTCTATGAAAGATGAGGTGAATCATAGAATTGATGAGGGAAAAAGAGTGAGTGGTGCACTTAGGAGTCTGTGGAGACAAAGAACTTTGTCCTTGGAGGCAAAGAGGGGAATGTATGAGAGTATAGTTTTACCAACGCTCTTATATGGGTGTGAAGCGTGGGTGATGAATGTTGCAGCGAGGAGAAGGCTGGAGGCAGTGGAGATGTCGTGTCTGAGGGCAATGTGTGGTGTGAATATAATGCAGAGAATTCGTAGTTTGGAAGTTAGGAGGAGGTGTGGGATTACCAAAACTGTTGTCCAGAGGGCTGAGGAAGGGTTGTTGAGGTGGTTCGGACATGTAGAGAGAATGGAGCGAAACAGAATGACTTCAAGAGTGTATCAGTCTGTAGTGGAAGGAAGGCGGGGTAGGGGTCGGCCTAGGAAGGGTTGGAGGGAGGGGGTAAAGGAGGTTTTGTGTGCGAGGGGCTTGGACTTCCAGCAGGCATGTGTGAGCGTGTTTGATAGGAGTGAATGGAGACAAATGGTTTTTAATACTTGACGTGCTGTTGGAGTGTGAGCAAAGTAACATTTATGAAGGGATTCAGGGAAACCGGCAGGCCGGACTTGAGTCCTGGAGATGGGAAGTACAGTGCCTGCACTCTGAAGGAGGGGTGTTAATGTTGCAGTTTAAAAACTGTAGTGTAAAGCACCCTTCTGGCAAGACAGTGATGGAGTGAATGATGGTGAAAGTTTTTCTTTTTCGGGCCACCCTGCCTTGGTGGGAATCGGCCAGTGTGATAATAAAAATATAATAAATAAGAGAACTGAGTTGTGTAATCTAGGTGATGCCTTACTAATGATGTATAAAGCTGTAGTAAAACCTCTGGACTTCTGTTGCTTACACATCTTCATATAAATCCCAGTAATCTGTTTCCCTTATTACGTACGCTTAGGCACTACTGTCTTGGTTAAAGGTTGCTGCTTACCGTAACCCCTGAGTCCTTTTCGCATTTTGTATGGCTAAGTTCTACATTATTTAGTTTATAAGCGCTAAGGTTATGAACATTCCCGAGCTTCAGAACTTTGCATTTATCTACACTGAACTGCATCTGCCACTTTTCTGACCACAAATTGAGTTTGTCTAAATCTTCTTGAAGTTCAGTGACATCTACATTTGAATTAGTTATCTTACTTATCTTCGTGTCATCAGCGAATTTGCTCATATCACTAGTAATTCATTCGTCAAGGTCGTTGATATATATTGTAAACAACAATGGGCCTAAAAACTGATCCCTGTGTTGTTACAGATCCGCACTCAAATTTTATCCCATTTATGCACAATCTCTGCTTCCTGTTCGTGAGCCATGACTCAATCCATGACAACACTTCTCCCTCAGTGCCATGAGCTGCCACTTTCTTTAAGAGTATCTGATGCGGTAATCTGTCAAAAACCTTACTAAAATTGATATATACAAAATCGAATTCTTTATCGTGATCAACAGAATCATGGAATCTTGATTCTGAGGACATGTACATAACCTTCACGACTTCGACAACTACTACTGCAACTAACCCATCTCTCTGGGTAGGACCTACTTCCACTGGGAAATCCCGCCTACCAGTGACTATGCCCTCGTCTGCTACACGTCCCCTTTCCACCAGACGTTAGTATATAAGCGCCAGGCTCCTAGCTTCTGCTTCAGAATCTCCACGACTACGGTGCTCTTCACACCAACTCCAAGGCTGAGGGACTGATTACCTGGAGTTTACCTGGAGAGAGTTCCAGGGGTTAACGCCCCCGCGGCCCGTATATAGTTCTACTGTTTTCAAGTTATGTCCTGGAATTTGTACTGATAAAGCCACTGGATGGCGAAACGTCTACAATAAAGATACCCAGATGTTGCACATGTGTCTTAATTTCATCAGAATCAAAAGCTTTACTGAAGACAGTTAGTAAATTAGTTAGGCAGGAACGGCCCGTTGTGAATCCATGCTGAGTATCATTAATCAAATTATATTTATCAATGTGGCTTCTTATAATATCAGCCTTATTTGTCTCTAGTAATTTGCCTACAGCAGAGATTAGGCTTATTGGGCGGTAATTTGGTGGTAATGACTTGTCCCCTTCTTTAAAAATAGGAATTACGTTGGCCATCTTCCACGTATCAGACACTACACCTGTTTGAAGAGTTATATTAAAAATGTTAGTTAATGTCAATGTGGCAGAGCACTGACTACCTTATTTCAAGGTTCGTAGGTTCGAGTCTCATCGACTTGAGATTAGTGTTTGTGAATATTTCGCCTGTTCTGCGAATTCTAAACACACACACACACACACACACACACACACACACACACACACACACACACACACACACACACACACACACACACACACACACACACACACACACGCACACACACACACAAAGAAAAGAGGTATATATTTCAAGGAATATGCACCACGACTTGCATTTTAGTGCATCCTGGATAAATGCACCGATAAATGCATCTCTCATGGTATATACACTGAGAGTTGTATATTTCAGTGTAAATAAACAGAAAGAGCGAAGTGTGCTGGTAACAGTTGTCTTCCACATCTATCTATGACGTCATCTTGCTAAAGACGTTGCTTCCCCCCCCCAATGCTTATTTTTTCCTGACATACAGTACGGGATCAACATCCCGCTCCCAATGTTAACTTAAAGCATCAACTTTCACTCATTACCACTATTAGTATAACCAACCGCATTTCTCTGTAAGCTGAGGATTAATTAGATGCATTTCACTCACAATCCGTTGCAGGTGATGCTGCATCTCTCTCTGCAACTTGTGGCATGCTGCTGAATGTGCAACTTAATGTTGCTGACTCTTGTGAGATTTGTGTTGTGCTGGTGACTGTTTTTTTTTTATCGTTACCGAATTCTTTGGAAGGTTAGGTTAGAAAGGTTCGTCATGAAACAGGACAAGTGTTTCCTGACGCGGGTCTTAGTCACATGATGACCCGCAGCTGGAGTTTTTGGTCATCTGACCGACGCCTGTCGCTGGCTTACCCCTCCATCCCTTTAAAAATTATGGTAATTCATCGATGGAATTTTTCTAATAATCGATGAGCCTTCCTGAATCACTATAAACTATTTGGTTTCAGTTTTAATATATCTTAGATAATTTATTTTTTTTTATCTGACGCTGGTTATTTTATCTGTGTTCTGGTATGACTACTTCTATATTTGAAGGGATTTATTTTAGCTTGTGAGTGAGAACTTGGTCTCCAAACAAGTGTGAAGCTTGATATTGTATGCATCAGTGAATAACATTTTAGTCCAGATGCTCTGTAAATTGTTGACATTACTTTACAAACACCTCTCATTTATTAACTAGTGTTCATAACGACTCACATCTCTAACCTTTTACTCAATGTTAACACATAAAAACTCAGTCTTGACTCAAGAAATCGTAATAACAAGATTGTAAACAAACCACGGTCCAAGTGGGGTTAAAACTCCACAAGAGTGTGATTCATGCAATTATTGGTGTAACCAAAGTGTCCATTACAGCTTCCATGGCATTACCTACACTCCAGGATATTGGAAGCTAACATTATTTTTAATGTATCGCAACATGGAGAATGTGGCTGCCAAAACAGATCTGTTACGCTGGAAGGAAATAATCACACTTCTTCCAGGACTGTTTTCAGAGTCTAAGTTTCTCATAAACAATCTTCTCATTTTAATGTGACTCACGAAATCGTAATGACACAATTGCAAACAAACCATACCACGGGCAGGATTGAACCCGCGGTCAGAGAGTCTCAAAACTCCAGACCGTCGTGTTAGCCACTGGACCAGCTAGCTACAATAAGATTCGTCCAACTAGGTATATTTCTACAACATAGGAAGGTTAGCATAGGCACCACTGTGACCACAAATGCATTTTTTTATTATTTGTGGTCACAGTGGTGCCTATGCTAACCTTCCTATGGTGTAGAAATATACCTAGTTGGACGAATCTTAATGTGGCTAGCTGGTTCAGTGGCTAACGCGACGGTCTGGAGTTTTGAGACTGACCGCGAGTTCAATCCCGCCCGTGGTATGGTTTCTCATTTTAATGTTAATTTCTTGACGTAGTGCCCATCGTCAGTATCTTAAGTCTTCGGTAAACTATCAAATTCTATTTTCTCAGGTTAGGTTAGGTTCTGTTAGATTAGAATGGCTAACGGTAGATTTACCCAGAAATAACTAAAAAAAAAAAGATATCGTCTGGGAAAAAGAAGTTTGTAACACCACTCATACCTTAAGTGATTTTCCTCAGAATATCGCCCCTTTCAAATTCCGTTAGTGACATTTCACACTTTAGAACGAAACAAATTGTGTAAATAAGGCGTCATGAGGGTTCGGAGCTAGATGTTCCAGATGACTTTCCCTATGTTTACATCCCAAGGAAATGATGGCACGTATTAAAATAAAAAAAATAACTAAGCCCTCGTCGAGATAGGTTCTAGTGTGGCCACAAGGAAGTTCTACACCACACAGTCACACTCTAGATTCTAGTTTTGTAACTTTCACCAAAGTAGAAAATCTGTTTGCAATGACAAGAATAATATGAATGTGAATTAATGATTAACCTGAATCTCGAGTGTGAAAGGGCGAGGCGGCAGATTTAGCAGACTCATGGACAAGGTAAAACTCTTCGTAATAATTCCCTTGTGCCATTGATGGTCCGGAAATACAAATGAAATTACCACCTGTATAACGTAGGTTTAAATCATTATGAAACTCTACTCTATATGGCAGAGTTTGTGGCATGCGTTTTGCCGAAGACTAGCGTGTGAGTGAGCCTCCCACTCAGCTGAAGTCACCACCTAGTAACGTCATAGCACACACACTGTCACTTGTCTTCAGTAACATCACTCTCTCACCTGTCAACAATATGAGAACTCGTGTAATAAATACGCTGCTGCTGTGAGAAGCACCACAGCACAAAAGACAAGACACTAAGAAATGACTGTAGGAAGCACTCACCAATAGACTCATTTTGGAGTGTGATGTGTAGGTCAGGCGACGCTGTCTTAATATACTAGTACTCTCACATTGAAGGGCTAGCCTAGAATCTCATGTCTCCCATAGCTAGTATTCCTGCCATGCCCACGTTTACCATTGTCCTGTTATTGTCATACCATATGGAGAAATATCTCCGCCCCCCTCAGCCTTCTCACGAAGGACTAGTGGACTACAACTGCCTCGCACAACTTTAATGAGAGACACATGTATGTTCCATGTCTGTCTCTCCTTGCTAGAATTTTTGATCAACTACGCAATGAGAGTTAAACGAGAGAATTACACTTTTCCCGAGAGTAGGAAAATTAAGAGAAAACTTGCGCTCCACTTGGTCTACAAGTCAGGGACATTATTGTTTCTAGCCTACAGCTAATTAATAAGAAACCTACACTCTTGTGATAATTCTGGTTGCACATACTAGCAGCGAGTGTATATAAAGCCGAGTTCAGCATTTCCTTTGTGAACATTAAAATGGTATAAAATACCGACAGATTGTTAGGTAAGACACATATGCAACAGTTAGGTATCTTTATTTCGAAACGTTTCGCCTACACAGTAGGCTTCTTCAGTCGAGTACAGAAAATTCAGTCGAGTACAGAAAAGTTGACAGAAGCAGAAGATACTTGAAGACGATGTAATCAGTCCATCACCCTTAAAGTTTTGAGGTGGTCAGTCCCTCAGTCTGGAGAAGAGCATTGTTCCGTTGTCTGAAACAATATGAAGTTGAAGTGACAGAATGGGGCCTTATATAGTGCCAGGAGGTGAGACGTAGGTTGCTTTGTGATTACGACATACGAGGGCGAAGGAGGGCGGCAAGGGTTTAGATTGACTTCAGGACTCAGAACGTACATACGTCACACAATCTCCCATTAAGAACAAAGACAACGGTGAATTTTTATGGTAGACTCTGAAATACTATCATTCTCCACTAAGAAATTTAATTAGTGTAAAACCAAAGAAACACTAGTGTATAATCCCGATAAAGTGTAAAAGTTTGTGTCGAGGTATGCACTCAGACGTAATGTACAAAGGGACAAAATATCACCCTACCGCGTAACGAATGGCGTCAGACTCCCTATCAGCCTACTCAAGACAACGATACCGGGATCATTAACCTCTCCTACAACAAGCTGGGGGAAATTGGATCAGTTACATACCCAGATAAGTCCAGTGATACCCACATTGTCTTATGTTAACTGCAGCTAATAAGTAGATGGAGATTTGTCTGGAATTACCAATAAAGCTCGTGACGCGAGGGTGATCTCCCCAAACCCAGTAAGTGCCACTACGCATTTCAGTTAATTGTGAAATGCTGGATATACGCTCCTTTGGGGCAAATTATAATATCTATACTCATCATTCTACAGCTCAGAAGTGGGGCTACCGCTCAACCAAAGGAGATTTCTTAACCCGCGGCTGCAAGAAGTTTGAGCAGTTCACAGAAGCTAAATATCATTCGGTTTTATCTTTATTATGTTGCAAAGTAGACTTGGCTGGTAAATTCCTCCACATAAAAGTACAGATAGCCACATTAGCCCCCTCCCCTCCTTACCTTACATAGTTTCTCATAATCATCGTTCTGCACTTGATTCATGCGAGTTTAGATTATTAAAAATCATAAATGTATATATCTCAATCGTAGCCCTTAACATAGTTCATTATTTATGCACCTGTCAATTTTCACCACGTTAGAGTAACCAAAGAAACCATGAAGACATATCCAGCAGCACTGGACATGTCACTCCTGATGCGGACACATACGTGGCTGTGGGAAGATAAGTACTAATTTCATTCGCCACTCGTTGTGAATACGAGCAAATAACAAACTGCACTGGCCGGGAATCTAGTCCATTGCAGATTGTTATTTACTAAAAACCACATGTTCGTAGATGCATTTACACACACACACACACACACACACACACACACACTTAAATAATATAAGAATAGTACTTCCGTGGTATTTGCTACACCCGTTGACAAGTCCGTTTCTATTCATGGCAGGAAGAATGTCTAATTTTCCTGGAGATTGTTGATGCGCGGCACGAGAAACACACACAAAATTGGTCACGAATATTTCTAAGTCGGGTGGCCGGATAGACCACCCGACCCCCTCGTCACTCGGCCTTCTCGTCACATGTTCACTCAAGGAATTGCAATCTCGAATCACGAATTAAGAATCACATCCCGCTCCCTTTTATGGACGAATATCTGCTGATATTCGTCCATAACTCTCTCAGCCTTTCACGATCAGAATAGGCCGATTCCTTCAGTCTGAGATATATGAGTTGTAGCTCATTAAAACCCTGGACATTTCTAGAGTACTCAAGCATATATTTTGGGATTTTTCCCGGTCTTAGAAAACCGCCATTTTATCAGACAAACGTTACTTATTTACACCCCCAGGGAGAGTAACTTCTGTTGTACACATTGCGTCTCTCGCGTTTCGCTGTTTAACAGCTGTGAATTTGTAATGCCATTAGAGGGTGTCTGATTTTGCTGGATCAAACACCCTCTAATGGCATTAAGACGACTGGGCACTCTGGAATGTGCTAATTGATCTCTGGTAGTGCAAAGGATAGAGGTCATGATCCCTTTCACCCTCAGTGTGGGAAAGTAATGAGAGGGTTTCTTGGCCCCAGGGGGCGACACGGTCCCCATGGGGTGTCCATCCCCCAAGGGGTCTGAGAAAAAAATACTAATGAACATCTTATGAGATGAGACGAGGCTAAACTCAGCAGAAAAGAATTATACAAGCGACGTTGTCTAGAATCCATCGTATTATTTCTGTATAATGCATTTCTAAACATAGGAAGCTTAACATATCAAAAATTTGATTTTATACACTCTATACTGGACTGAAGAAACTAATGATTAAAAGAAACGTCTTCTGTATAACAGTTCTCGGTGCGCTGCGTACTGTATGTTGGTACTAATTATTTTGTGCGATCTACACTTTGTCCAAAGTCGATTATTTTTGTCCATGATGCCTTCTATCAATTTCTATGAACAATTAAAGTGACACCTTTATATTCTATAAGACTGTGTACTTAATACTAACTTATTAATAATAACCAACAACGAATTCACCTCAATTCTTTCTTAGAGGATTTAATAGTCTTCTCAAAATGTGGAGAGTTTCGCCATGTTTAGGTTGAAACGGACAGTCACCTCGTAGCTACCCTCTCCGACACACTGTTGACTCCACTTCCGTTGGATGACCTCTGATGGCCTCAAGTTTTGTGAATCCAAAAGAAAGCTGGATAATTTTTACATGTTGCTTAAGTATTCCTCCTCCATGTGGATCTAGCCCTTTTTGTGGATATAATGATTAATAATATGAGTCCTATTTCATGCCGTTTCTGTAGAGTTTCACTGTTCTTCTTTATCAGATTATAAAATTATTAGCCCTTTCGATTACCGAATGTCGTAAAAATACTTCATAGACTTACTAAAAAAAATCGTCATATTTTGCCTGTTTTCATTCCAACCTGATATTAAGACTTTTACTAATATCTGGACTAGGTGTATTACTCTGCTTTCCAAGCTTCTGTTTCTGACAGTCATTTTCAGGAAATATTTCTGAGTGTTGGGCCAAGTGATTATCCTTTTATTGAAAAATCTGCGTTTAGTATACAATAATATACCTTCATATTGGGATAATTATGATATCAATTGTCTCTATTATATTTTCCCCTTCTATGACCTTCATGATTCTACGACCCATTAAATTGCAAAATATACGAGCATTAGTAAAGACAATAGCTTCAGACGTCGCTCTCCTCCCTTCTTTATTACGACTTACAGTTTACCTCTGCTCCCATTTTTGTTAGTTTCCTAAGAATATTTTTTTTTGTCATATTTCTTACTTTTCCATGCTACAAAGCCTCACGTCTCTACAACGGACTCAGGGTCACTCTTGCTCGAGCATTTCTAGTCATACTTTCGTATTACTGTGTACACTTAAGGTATTAAATTCTCCAGTGACATGGGATATGCTGCTCTTCAGACTGCCCTCAGATTCGAACAGTTGTTACTTCACTTGCATAGTTAGGACTTTCATCATACATAGATTGAGAAAGTCAAAACAAGTGTTTTTTTTTCTATATTCTCGCCTTTACCCTCAACGATTGCTAAGTCGAATATTCAGTGGACACAAAAAGACTTGAGTCCTGGAAGTGAGAAGTACAGTGCCTGCATTCTGAAGGCGGGGTGGGGATATGTGCAAATTTGAACTATAGTATCGGCTCCCCTCTGACAAGACAGTGATGCAGTGAATGGTAGTGAAAGGGATTGAAAGCCCCTCTGCACATTCAACAGTTAAGGTACTTCTATCTTTCACAAATGGTACCTTTTTCCGAGTATTATTCTCAAGGGACTCAGTATTTACGAAATCTGCGGCTCAATGCAATTAACATTTAATTACGATTCTACCATCGTCCTTCCATTATTGCTGTTGGTCCAGGAAACCTTTACTTAATGCACAGCGATAAATGTCAAGTTGAACTTAGAGCCTAATTAACTTTTTATAATAAATTGTCCTATTCGTCAGCTAGCTGGTTCACTTAATTTTCGACTCTATTCAGTGTTATGAATTTTTATTTACCCTCTTCTCCAAAAGTCCCACTTTTTTTTTAATTCACGTTCACTGTGACTTCTTAGACGAAACTAATTTGATACACCAACTATGACTTCTTTTTCCTTTCATCCTTTTGTTTACCTCGATGGATCTACCAGCTCTAACCTCACCACTCATTATTTATGTAATTCTGAAAGACCTTTTAGGGGTCATGATCGAGTGGTTCTCGACATTTCCTGTGTTTCTGAGTGTTGCTGAAAAGGTCCTGTGTCAGAGTATTGCTGAATGGCTCGTGTATCCGAGTGTTGTTGTATAACTGTTATGTACGAGTCTAGGTAAAATGCTATGGTACATTTCTGAGTGAATTACTAATGATGCATTGGTCAGCTTGCGTGTTTTAATGATGAATTATTATTTCCTTGTTGCATTAAGCTTAGTTCTGATCTTGCGGTTTATATTGCAGTTGTATCTTCAGCTTGTATTTACATGAGTGCTTCATTGGAATTACAATAGCTATGTATAAATACATATAGTATATTTTTTTTAAAGTACCACCTCTATGGCTGGAATGGAGACCCTCATCCTCAGAGAAGACAATAAACGTACCTCAGGGAAAACTCAAGGTTCTCCCCGGAGCTGTTTGAATATTTTCTTCTCCTACCACCCCCTATATTTGATATTCTATGTGAACATTTATTAATAGACAGAATACATTTACAGGAAAACATAAACATGAATACAATGGCACAATGTATCAAAGATCATGAATTTCCTCCAGCTCCTCCGAGGCTGGACTCGAGCAAAGTATGCAGCAAGCATTTCCCTTCTGGATGGCTACGCTGAGGCGATGGAGCATGAAAGTGGTTGCCCTTGGGTCCCTGGTGGTGTCGATGAGTCTGGAACCCAATTCTTTAAGGAAACGTGTGGCATTTTTTCCCCATGATCCCAAGGTCTCTGACCCCACTGGGACAAATTGATACTGTTGGCTTATGTCCCTGTACTTGCTGATCTTGTACTCCTCCCAGTGGTCAGCAGCTCCTCCCTGTCGCCCCACACTGTGATGGATATAGGTGTCAGCCAGTGTGGACACACAGGTATAGTCCCATGCTAAGAGCTTGCCATTCTTCCAAGGATAGATGGTGATCCCGTCGGGGCGTTTTGCTGGGTTGTGGGTATTGTTGGTTGCTAGTGTTCGGGGCTCCCTCTCGGCAGGGCATCCAGCTGTAGCAAGGGTTATCTTTATGATGTCGTTGACTTCATTGTGTCTTTCATGCCAGCCCTTGGTTTTGGAACAGTTAAGACCATGTAGACCGTATTGGTCTGCTTGCGCTTCGCCGCAAATACACGTATATTCTGGTGAATTAGGGCAGCAAGGCGCAGAGCCACTGCAATACGGAGGGTCTTAGGGTCGAATCGCGTTCCCATTGCTGATATGAGAACTGTTTGGAGGAAGTCCCCGGAGTGAGGTGCGCTCACAGCCTGGAGACGGGCAATCTCCCTATCTGATGTTGCAGCCCTGAGCATGTTGGCAAGCACCTTTTCAGCGATCGGGCCATCCCAGCTTGACTGTTTGTGAGCCAGTGCTGCACTAGGGTTTAGTGCTGGAGCAACAAGAGTCTCCCATTCAGTGATGGCACTGGCATAGCTAGGGTCTTCTATTCCTGCTGAGTCACCGAGGGTATCAGGAAGAATTTGTCTTATCAACTCGTTTGATGCTATGGAAGAGGATAGAAAAGCTGGTAGAGCAATCTGGGAGGATCTGCGTACTCCTAGCCCTCCAAGCCTGACCGGAAGTGAGGCTTGCAACCACTGTCCATCGTCAAGGGAAAGATTCAATACACTCTCTAGCATGGTCTTCAGGAGAGAGTCATATTCCTTGAGTTTTGGACTGCTGAAGACTGGGGAGCATCTCAGAAAGTAGGTAAGTTTTGGGATTGACAGGCACCTGGTGAGTAGGTAGAAGGCATCGTGTGTGTCAGTGTCTTTCATCCTGCTTTCCATCGTCCGGAGGTCTGAGACTTTTTTTTTCTAGGATCAGATCGATGGCATTGGACCCAAGAAGAGCACCAAGGAGAGTGCTATTGGCTGGATCAATGGCTCTTGCTCCTGGTAAAACGGCACTAATATTCTGGATCATCTGTTGATTGGTAGAAACTATTTCACATTTGGTGGGGTTTAAAGAAAGGCCCAGGCTTTCTCCCATGTCTTTAATTTTACTGATGTCCTCTAGGAGAGATTCTGTTGTGCCAGCCAGGGTACCGTCGTCCAGGAACCAGGTCAATGTTGGTACTGGGAGCCCTGGGTGGATGTTTGTCTTTCAGAGCTTGCGCCGTGCTGACGTCCTTGGATGCGATGGTATCCTCACTGGTTATAAGCCTCAGAGCTCCAATAGTATTACCCTCTTCTGTTTTTTTGCTAATTTGGGCTCTGATTTTTGAGGCGTCGGGTGTCCTGTTGTTGGCATTTGCCCGGCGGGTGTTTGTCGCCCTAGGGAAGAGACGGACGAGGTTGTCATCCCTTGGGAATGCATTTATTGCCCTAATAACATGTGTTGCTAGTGACTTGTCCCTCCTTGGTGGGACAGCCAAACAGGCATTGCCAAAAAGCAGCAGGTTGTTCCAGGATCTGTTGTTTGAAGGAGCATCGTTGACTTTCTTCACAAGGTCAGTGAATTTGCTAGCAGCTTGAGGGCGAGCTGCTTTGGGAATGTGTGTCAGACTCCTGGTGGATGTTAATTTGATTGCAGATTTGAGGTCCTCTGTAGAGGTGAAGTCACGGTAGCTGTCAGCCCTGTCTGCTAGGGGAGGCTGTTGGTTGTTCTCATTTGGAGCTCTCCTGGAGCCTAGACATCCATTGTGTGTACGGATGTTGCCAGTTGTGGGATTGAGTGCACATTCCCTGTAGCGCACCCGGCAGATGCCTCGTGAACGACAGCTTTGGCTCTGTCGTGAAGATAGTATATATATATATATATATATTATATATATATATATATATATATATATATATATATATATATATATATATATATATATATATGTATATATATATATGTATATATATATATATATATATATATATATATATATATATATATATATAAATATATATATATATATATATATATATTTATATATATATATATGTATATATATATATATATATATATATATATATATATATATATATATGTATATATATATATATATATATATATATATATATATATATATATATATATATATATATATATATATATATATATATATATATATATATATATATGTATATATATATTTATTTGTATATATATATATATATATATATATATTTATATTTATATATTTATATATATATATATATATATATATATATATATATATATATATAGATTGAAAAAAAATTATAGGGAAGAACCACCTCTATAGCTAGACTGGGGACCCTCATCCTCAGAGAAGACAATAAACGTACCTCAGGGAAAACTCAAGGTTCTCCCCGGAGCTGTTTGAATATTTTCTTCTCCTACCACCCCTTATATATATATATATGTATATATGTATATATATACACCCGACGCCTCAAAAATCAGAGCCCAAATTAGTAAAAAAATAGAAGAGGGTAATACTATTGAAGCTCCGAGACTTATAACCAGTGAGGATACCATCGCTCCCAAGGACATCAGCACGGCGCAAGCTCTGAAAGACAAACATCCACCCAGGGCTCCCAGTACCAACATTGACCTCCCTGACATTGCAGCAGGAGAAGAACATCTAACCTTACAGGATGCTGATGTGTATAAAGCTGTTATGTCATTTGCACAGGGCTCAGCAGGAGGTTTCACCGGTTTAAGGCCTCAACACTTAAAACAAATACTCAACCCAGCACTTGGTGAGGTTTCAGAGAGGCTGCTGTCTGAACTCAACAAATTTTCCAACCTGTGCCTGGCTGGCAATGTCCCAGAGGCCATCAGACCCCTTTTCTTTGGTGCCTCATTGTGTGCCCTCCGGAAAAAGGATGGCGGAATCAGGCCCATTGCAGTGGGTAACACCCTTCGGCGCCTAGTCGCCAAGGATGCAGTAAGAAGGGTGAGTCAAGAGGCTGCTGCAATGCTGAAACCAACTCAGCTCAGTTTCGGCGTTCACCAGGGCTGTGAAGCAGCTGCCCACGCAGCACGAGTATATATCAAAAACATGTCCGATGAAAAAGCTTTGGTCAAATTGGACTTTGCCAACGCTTTCAACTCAGTCAGAAGGGATGCTGCTCTCCAAACAGTTTATAGAAACTTCCCTTCCCTTTATCCCTTCATAGAATCGTGTTATAGTGTGACTTCCAAACTATTGTTTGGGGACCATGAAATTGACTCATGTGAGGGCGTGCAACAGGGGGACCATCTCGCCCTCTTTCTATTTTGTTTGGTCTTCAAGGGAGTCACGGAAGCACTCTCCAGCTAGCTCAATATCTGGTTCCTGGACGACGGTACCCTGGCTGGCACAACAGAATCTCTCCTAGAGGACATCAGTAAAATTAAAGACATGGGAGAAAGCCTGGGCCTTTCTTTAAACCCCACCAAATGTGAAATAGTTTCTACCAATCAACACATGATCCAGAATATTAGTGCCGTTTTACCAGGAGCAAGAGCCATTGATCCAGCCAATAGCACTCTCCTTGGTGCTCTTCTTGGGTCCAATGCCATCGATCTGATCATAGAAAAAAAAAGTCTCAGACCTCCGGACGATGGAAAGCAGGATGAAAGACATTGACACGCACGATGCCTTCTACCTACTCACCAGGTGCCTGTCAATCCCAAAACTTACCTACTTTCTGAGATGCTCCCCAGTCTTCAGCAGTCCAAAACTCAAGGAATATGACTCTCTCCTGAAGACCATGCTAGAGAGTGTATTGAATCTTTCCCTTGACGATGGACAGTGGTTGCAAGCCTCACTTCCGGTCAGGCTTGGAGGGCTAGGAGTACGCAGATCCTCCCAGATTGCTCTACCAGCTTTTCTATACTCTTCCATAGCATCAAACGAGTTGATAAGACAAATTCTTCCCGATACCCTCGGTGACTCAGCAGGAATAGAAGACCCTAGCTATGCCAGTGATATCACTGAATGGGAGACTCTTGCGGCTCCAGCACCAAACCCTAGTGCAGCAATGGCTCACAAACAGTCAAGCTGGGATGGCCCGATTGCTGAAAAGCTGCTTGCCAACATGCTCAGGGCTGCAACATCAGATAGGGAGATTGCCCGTCTCCAGGCTGTGAGAGCACCTCACTCCGGGGACTTCCTCCAAACAGTTCCCATATCGGCAATGGGAACGCGACTCGACCCTAAGACCCTCCGTATTGCAGTGGCTCTGCGCCTTGCTGCCCCAATTCACACAGAATATACGTGTATTTGCGGCGAAGCGCAAGCAGACCAATACGGTCTACATGGTCTTAACTGTTCCAGAACCAAGGGCTGGCATGCAAGACACAATGAGGTCAACGACATCATTAAGAGAACCCTTGCTACAGCTGGATGCCCTGCCGAGAGGGAGCCCCGATCACTAGCAGCCAACAATACCCACAACCCAGCAAACCGCCCCGACGGGATCACCATCTATCCTTGGAAGAATGGCAAGCTCTTAGCATGGGACTATACCTGTGTGTCCACACTGGCTGACACCTATATCCATCACAGTGTGGGGCGACAGGTAGGAGCTGCTGACCACAGGGAGGAGTACAAGATCAGCAAGTACAAGGACATTAGGCAACAGTATCAATTTGTCCCAGTGGGATCAGAGACCTTGGGATCATGGGGAAAAAATGCCACACGTTTCCTTAAAGAATTGGGTTCCAGACTCATGGACACCACCAGGGACCCAAGGGCAGCCACTTTCATGTTCCAGCGCATCAGCGTAGCCATCCAGAGAGGAAACGCTTGCTGCATACTTGGCTCGCGTCCAGCCTCGGAGGAGCTGGACGAAATTCATGATTTTTGATACATTGTGCCATTGTATTCATGTTTATCTTTTCTTCTGTAAATGTATTCTGTAAATGTATTCTGTTTATTAATAAATGTTCACATAGAATATAAAATATATAGGGGGTGGTACGAGAAGAAAATATTCAAACAGCTCCGGGGAGAACCTTGAGTTTTTACTGAGGTACGTTTATTGTCTTCTCTGAGGATGAGGGGTCCCCATTCCAGCTATAGATGTGGTACTTCCCTATATATATATATATAAATTTCAATGCCAGTTTCTATACCGTGAATTTTATTTATTACGATAGCAATTAAATATTTTTCTTTACCTCAAAGGGTTAAACACATCCTAACCTCTTACGATGTGTTTCATTACCTCAAGAGGTTACCCTCTGTGTTTCATTGTCAAATGGGGGTTACCAAGTGTGTTTCACTGGAAATGTTTACCAGTTTTTGTATTATATTGGGTACATTATTAAGGTTGCGTGTTTCATTGGTAAAGGTGGCTAGGGTTTCAGCTTGAAAACTAAACCAAACATTGAATTAGTAACAATGTTTATAAACCCTCTGAGGGAGGATATACCTCCCTCAGTACGCTAAACAATTTTCCATATTTGATGTGGCGTGAACACGTTATTCTAACATCCGCACATGACGCCCATACTTATTCCGTATTGCAGTTTGGGAAATCTTTAGTTATTCCTTAAAGTCTTGATCCCTGAGTTACTTAGTTTGGTCAGTTGGCACCAGTGTTGTTCTCCCTGTAGTGCAGGAATTAGGGCTGTTAAGTTACTTAACTGCCCTAATGCCCGTACGTCACCTAAGTTATCGTGATTGTTTCACATTGTCGTCTTCCTCACGTCTCCAAGTTTCTTAAAACTAATGGAAACAAATACTCAGTATTTTAAATTATTTATTTTTTAGCAAAAATTTACACCAACAAGTAACTGAATTTGTCACACAATAGATAAATAAAATTAGTGGATAAAATAAATATCATATAGTATAATGTGCAAGAAGATTAGAAAATCAGGAAATTAAATAAAGCCGATGAGTTATACGGTCTTCCAATATGAAGGCTGAAGCCTGAGTGAAGAAATGGTGTTGTCATGTTTGCAGTTTTATGGTGTGCCATACAGACTAGACGGTGTGGACACACTGAAGCCGCTGTCTTTCACACCACCTCCAATTCCAGTGCCACTTCCGATACCGGTTCCGATTCCGCCTCCGATTCTGGCTCCGATACCGGTTCCGATACCAGTTCCGATACCGCCTCCGATACCGCCTCCGATACCGCCTCCGATACCGCCTCCGATACCGCCTCCAATACCACCACCGGTACCGATAACCTCGCCGCCACCATGAGCGGCGGAGCTGAGGGCGGACTGGAGGTCCTCTCCTGTGGGCAAAGTTGGGTTATCACCTTCAGCATAGTTGACGAAGTACACTTGAGGAGTTTGTTGCTCAGGTGCTGGTACGTGTACGACCTGTTGGTCCAGTTCAGGCCGCTTGTTGAGGACGTACACAACATTTTTCGTTTGTGGTGGTGGTACAATAATGGGTTCTTGACCTGGTCCGGCTTCTGGGGTGCGGATGAATATGACATTGTGTTCTATCTTTGGTGGAGGAACATTTGGTCGTGGGCCTACAATTGGGGCCACTGGTGGAGCAGTGTACACGTACAAGTTTCTGGTGACTTGAGGAGTCACACAACCTCCGTCCACATGACGGATCTGTCCATCTGCACATCCACCTCCGATAAATCCAGCGCCACCAGAGAGTCCTGCCCCACCAGAGAACCCAGCGCTACCAGAGAACCCAGCGCTACCAGAGAACCCAGAGCCACCTCCGTTGAATACCAAGCCACCAGAGAAGCCAGCACTGCTGGAGAAGCCTGTTCCACCTGAGGAGTGACCTGACCCAGAGTGTGACGGGGGACCGTATATCTGCAGGGAGTCGGCGGCTGCGGCCGCTATCAACGAAACAAGTACCTGCAATGGAAGTGAAACGTTATCAGTTAGATAAATAATATTCGGATAAATCCTCTTGTAACAGATATCTAACCGTGAAAATCTACTTCACTATTTATGTTGTATGAAAATATTTTATTATATTGATCATACCTTTGTGACATAAGATTTTACAAATATTTTTTTTGGTTTCATGTATGGTGATTAGCAACTGAGAAATCTAGTTCATAAAAATATATTTCGGAAGCCCGAACAGCTAAAGAATTTTGAATGAATTGCCATTAAGAGACAAAAATGTTTGATAAAGTAACTGAGCAGTTTGTGATAATTAACTTTGGTCAAAATTCTTCCATTTTTTTGCTAGTGAACTCCGCAGTCTAGTACGTGTGATGTCTTAATTAGTGTCTCAATTTATTTTTTTTATACAATAACTCCGGCAAGAAAGAGTAATTCACTCAAAAAATTTCATGATGGCTAATTCCAGTCTTTACACTGGCAAGCAAAATTTAGAGTTTTTATACAGTTCAGAAACCAGATTCGTTGTTTTAAGCTAACTTAGATGTGCTGGATGACAAACCTGGTCTCTATCGCGTAAGATTTATTCTTAAATTTTATGAATAGTATTCTGGTTATGTAAGGTTGAGGACCCATATAATATATAATGATAGGTATTATATCATGCACAGATGCCTAATACCTATGGCATTATATCATGCACAGATGCCTAATACCTATGGCATTATATCATGCACAGATGCCTAATACCTATGGCATTATATCATGCACAGATGCCTAATACCTATGGTATTATATCATGCACAGATGCCTAATACCTATGGTATTATATCATGCACAGATGCCTAATACCTATGGTATTATATCATGCACAGATGCCTAATACCTATGGCATTATATCATGCACAGATGCCTAATACCTATGGTATTATATCATGCACAGATGCCTAATACCTATGGCATTATGTCATGCACAGATGCCTAATACCTATGACATTATATCATGCACAGATGCCTAATACCTATGGTATTATATCATGCACAGATGCCTAATACCTATGGCATTATATCATGCACAGATGCCTAATACCTATGGTATTATATCATGCACAGATGCCTAATACCTATGGCATTATATCATGCACAGATGCCTAATACCTATGGCATTATATCATGCACAGATGCCTAATACCTATGGTATTATATCATGCACAGATGCCTAATACCTATGGTATTATATCATGCACAGATGCCTAATACCTATGGCATTATATCATGCACAGATGCCTAATACCTATGGCATTATATCATGCACAGATGCCTAATACCTATGGTAATATATCATGCACAGATGCCTAATACCTATGGCATTATATCATGCACAGATGCCTAATACCTATGGTATTATATCATGCACAGATGCCTAATACCTATGGCATTATATCATGCACAGATGCCTAATACCTATGGCATTATATCATGCACAGATGCCTAATACCTATGGTATTATATCATGCACAGATGCCTAATACCTATGGTATTATATCATGCACAGATGCCTAATACCTATGGCATTATATCATGCACAGATGCCTAATACCTATGGCATTATTTCATGCACAGATGCCTAATACCTATGGTATTATATCATGCACAGATGCCTAATACCTATGGCATTATATCATGCACAGATGCCTAATACCTATGGCATTATATCATGCACAGATGCCTAATACCTATGGTATTATATCATGCACAGATGCCTAATACCTATGGTATTATATCATGCACAGATGCCTAATATAATACCTATGGTACATACAGTGACAAAAGCTAATCTTTTTTAACGTAAATTCATTACATATTTACGTGAGCTGAAAAAAAACAGAAATTTCCATACAATCATACACATATTAGCAGGGTTTTTATCACTTGTTTAGTATGACTCACCCACAGTAGTGCCCATCAATAGTCAACCATCAAACTGAATATCAGATTTTCCTGATATCCTTTCCCCGTGATGACTATGTCAGTGAAATCGTTGACCGTGTGCTTCTGTTTCACGGAAACTGAGATTGTTGGAGCAAAACGTAGCTCATGTTTGAAATCAGCGTCCCAAAATTCGTTATAAACACACGTTTTTAAACCTGATGTTAAACTATCGTTGACCAGAATTATCAACTCCAACGGGGATGATAAAATCCAATGGTGAATTTCATCGACAGTTATTATAAGGCACAGACCAGAGGTCAGTAACTTCAATGACATAGCTCGATTGCTAGCGCACTCAGCTTACACACTGAGGTCCGGGCGTCGATCCCCGGTACGGCTGGAAACATTAGGACGCATTTTCATAAGACACCTGCTGTTTATGTTTGCCCATCAGTAAAATGGATACCTGGGTGTGGGTCGCATCTTGGGACTAAATTGACCAAATTTGGCCGAAATGCTCTGCATAACAAGGGTGTTTTTATATAGTAGTATGTTACTGATGTCAGCTAGGCCTGTATGCCTTGTACATGTATTTGCAGAAATAAAGATGTTATATATTATTATTATTATTATTATTATTATTATTATTATTATTATTATTATTATTATTATTATTATTATTATTATGATGATGATGATGATGATGATGATGATTACATGTCACAAAAAAAAAAACGAAAAAACTTGATCAACATGGTTAGACTCTCTCCTTCATATACAACAGATTTGGTCGCTAAAACAATGAACGACGTGGAGATAAAGACCGTGCTGGTCGACTAGATTTCCCTCATACCCTGAAGAAGCTTTTTCTTATATTCAAAGCTTATTGTCTACGGTGAGATTATTTAGTCACAGTTTGTCTAGTCACTAACGAGAAAGTCCAAACTGGGCTCCAGAATCATGGGGCACCACCTCATAAGTAAGATTTATATGATCTCTGGCATTAATAAGTTTTGACTCTGACATCACATGTTTTTATCATTTTATTTTTATCTTCGGGGCTTAAGCGTCCGAGCATATACATAGTACTGCATCTCTCAATGTATATAAAGTTATATAAAAAGAAATAATGTATCTCACAAGTTAAAATTCGTCAGGAATCAGGATAAGTGTTTCCTGACGTGGGTCTTAGTCTTTTGATGACCAGCCACTTGGAGCTTTTGTTCATCTGACCGAGGCCTTCCACTGGTTTACCCCTCCACTGAGAGGCGTATCTTTGTTAAAGCATCACATCTCAGTACCATTCCTCTGCCGATGACACCAAAATACGCCGACGGATTAATTCTGATGAAGACAGAGCGCTACAGGAAGATCTAAACAGACTGATACAGTAGACAGAAAAGCGGCAGATGTAGACAAATGTTAATTTCTAAAACTTGAAAAGAAGATAACTATGGCACTTATAAATTAAATAATGTACATCTTACTCTGAATGCGAAAAAGATTTAGGAATTCTGGTCAGCAGTAATCTAAACCCAAGACAACAGTAAGTGTTCTTAATAAGCGAAGAGAATTCTTGGTTTCATATCAAGAAATATAAATAACAAGAGTTATACTTCAAATTTGTATATCGTTAGAGGGGCCTCATTTAGATTATACTGCACAGTTCTGGTCACCAAAATACAGAACGGACATAAATGCGCTGGCAGACGTTGAGAAGGATGACTACGTTGATCCCATGTATCAGAAATATTTCTTACGAGGATAGACTGAGGGGTGAGGCTTAACGTCCATAAAAGTGCAAAACTTTATAGTGTATATTACAATGAAATTATAGGCGTAGTTTGGTCCCTTACTCTTACTTCGAGGTCTCTCTCATTAACAGTGTTACTGTAACTTCTTGCTTGTTGATAAATGGTCAGGTGATACCGTTAAGATGTGGTAAAAGGCACTTATGTACAGTTCAGGACATTTATTTGAGGAAACGTTTTGCCACTAATGACGAAACGTTGCTTCTAATAAAGGTCCTGAACTGTACATAAATACCTTTCACCGCTTCTTGCTTGTTATCCAGTGTTACCATAATGCTGTAAGATTGTCGATCAATGTTAGTATGATCAAAGCTTACACTACAGATCCCTCAACTGTTGAAATATATGTTGGTACATCAGAAGAGGAAGTTATACCCTGCAGAGCTTAAAACAGATCTGTTGCTTTGTAAGAAAACTGCGCATTTATTGTTGTTGATATATTGATATACATTAACTTATTTTTCTTGAGAGTATTTGCCTGTTTAGAGAACATTATCTGGTACAGCAAACCGAGATTTCACTCTTTCGAGAGTGGAAATGAGGCATCATGAGGCTTCGGACTTGGGTTGGCCAGGTCCTAAAGAAACGATGACACTTAAGTATTGAAACGAAGATTTTCACTAATCCCCGAGTCGTGACGGATTTAATAGACTGTTACCACAAAGAAAGTTTTACTCAATACTACAAGAGTGATGGACTGAACACATCGATTCCAGGTTGAGGGACTGATTACCTCAAACTTCTACTCTCCTTACCCACTTCTACTTTGTATTGGACTGATGAAACCACTGTGTTGCAAAACGTTTCTTCAATAAAGATTCCCATGTGTTGCATAAGTATTTCAGTTCTTCAACTCAGTACTCTCACAATTGGGATTCAGGACAGAAATTAATCCAAATGGCAGTAATGCATGTCAAATTTTACACACTTTGTTATATTCACGTATGTGCAGAAACCTTAGTTTGCAAATACAGACATAAATTTCATATAAATTAATCACATCCCTTAATCCTGCTATGGCCCTGTGTTGAACAGAATGGATTTACGGCGATAAGCTAATGGATTAAGTAAAACCCTTTAAAAACGTTCATGCTATCTGACCAATGCACGTTCAGGTGAAGCAATGTTTACTCTGGCTGAGTTTCCGATCATTTTACCCAGCGCTACTGGGTAAATGAGCCTCTTGGTATAGTCTGGCACTCATAATGGTTCACCAGCCAGTAACCTCTTAGCACAGTGGCCATGACATGCACTAGCCTTCAAGAACACCACTCTCGCTGACCAGCCTCGTCAACAATACGGGAACTCTTGTAAATCTCTGGCGCTGTGAGAAGCTCCACTACACAGAAGGCAAGACGTTAAGGAAAGTCAGGAGGAAGCACTCACCAGTAGTCTCATGGTGGAATGTGATGTGTGGGTGAGAAGACGCTGTCTTTATATAGCGGCCTCTCACCATGACGGGCTAGCCTTGAGTCGCACTGAATTATCCTTGAGTCTTACGTTTCCAATACCTCGAGCTCTACCCAGCCCACCTTTCCCATTATCCTTGTACATTCATACTAGGTCATCTGGTTACATTTACTCTGCTCACCTGTCATCACCTCCCTTTGTTCTCGACATTACAGTGTGACCTGGGTGTGTTATTATTTTACTGGGCAGCTCTCATGTGATCGAGGTTCGTTGAATTGTTGTATGCTCGTCTGAGTCAAGACGATCAAAATAATTAAAGAAAAATAGATCCCTCTGAACTTCTCTCCTGATATGGATCTTTCTTAATAAATCTGTCATTATAACTGAATATATAAAAAGAAAGTTATCAGCTGTTTGTTTTTGGTATTTTAGTCGCGTTATACGACATGCGAGCCTAATGACTAAAGGATTCCATCCTCACCTCCCTGCAGAACTGTTATGCAACAGGCTTACTGGCCCATACTTGGCAGGTCAAACCCAAACCCACTAAAATTATTTTGCAACGTCGATATTGTAAAATCTAAATGAAATTGAAGAACGTCTTGCAGCACTGGTACATACCGTGCTAAGACCGGAGAGATCATCTCCTAGAAGACCACTGCATTGTTTCACCTTGGGCTGTGTGCTGATTCTTCCTTCAAAGGATTAGCTTTTGATTTCCTCCTATTTCCAGGTCCTGTATGACATCTACGGGTTTAGCGATCCCCCACTAATTTGGTAATAATAATGTACTGGTTCCATTGCTTACATGGTCTTTGATTCGATTGCGAGCAACAATGTACATGTAACGACTGCTTGTATTTTAATCCAGTACACCCTGAACAGTGCTCGGGTTCAGGAAGTGATCTCCAGATAGAAGTATCTCAGTCATCAGAGTTGACGCTTGTGCAAGATTCATAAAAAAAAAAATGACTCCTTCTCAACCAATGGCAGGTTAGAAAACTGAAGATTTTCCTTAAAACTCGCAGAGCTTCGTTCACGAAGAATCTGCTCCTGAGGCGTGATAATCATCGTTACTTAGTTGACTAGTGGGTCATAATCGTAGGGGTTGGACAGATAGCTAAATTGCATCATGTTATAAAAATCTAACTTTGCGAGGAATCGATTAGCCATCTGCTTCCACAGCGACTAGCACATAGGCTAGCACGGTTCTAGATTTCGTATTTTTTTCAAGTTTTTAGTTCTATTGTTGGTTCAGACACAGAGGCAGTGGACGCTCTCTTCGACGAATAACTTCTGTACAAAACCCTACTTGCTTATGATGCCGTCAGTCCTACAGTGTTATCTGGCACCATCACAGAACTGAAGAGACACCTTCGGTACCTAAGTTGCGAGACAGTGTCCACTGCACTCTTCAATGAAATCGTTCCTAATGGAGAAAAATGAGGTCTAGCCAACAGTTTACATTCAAGAAACTTGCTAGAGTCACCATGTTACCAGACTTAGTCATGGTTATCTCGTCGAAGAACACAATTCCACCCAGCAGGAATCTTGCAGTGATCTAACAGTGTTATGAGTACGTTACATTTCATTCGGCGTATGCCACACATTCATTACAGACATGTCCTCCAGACCAGCGAACCGGGTGCGAACCGGTTAGCACTTCGGTTAGTTATGCTAGCACTTTGGTTCAACCCAGCCAGTCACAGGGAAGCCCGCCGTAGTTGTGAAGCGGTGTCTGGGACTCGTGGATCATTATACATATACTTGCACGCTTTTTTGGTGAAGGAATAATAATGTATTTATTCAGTGCTGTGGAGAAAATTCTCCAGGAAGGGGATATCATCTCAGCCCTCTCAACCCCTTTCAGCCCCCTGATGGACTTGAAGAACTCAGCCCTTCCGGAAGAGGGCTAATGGCCTTTCTTAATTCTTCATGCAATGGGGAATTTATTCAACTAAGTCTATTTAAAGACATAAAATGAAATATACACAGCTGGGTAAATTCCCGATAAGTGTTGACTCTTGCTCGTTCCTCATTCCTACCTTGGTCATTGCCCTACGAGCAGGTGTACAGGCCACGAGACTACACCTGTGTTCGTAATAGTCCTGTTTATGAGAAAGTAGGCCAACTTAATTTTCGACCTCGCTCTCAACACACTAATGTTTTACTGGAATCATCTCTAAAAGTTTCTTTTACAAATGCGTTGTCACTCTGACTCCTTTACTGATACTCCTGTCGAAAGTGAAGAAATAATAATAATAAAAGGTTTAACGAGTTTAAGACTTTTATTGACATTGATAATAACATGTTCGCATGTGATTGAACAATTCTTGTATTTGTGAATGTTGCTCTCGTGTCTTTGAGTATTGCTGAACGGCTGTTAAATATCAGTGTCACTGTTCGGCTTTTACGTACCAGTGTTACTGAATGGCTGTTGTTTACAGTAATTTTGATGAACAACTCTAATGCGTTTCTGAGTGAAGTATCTAAAGTAACATATCTCGCTAATATTATGGTGATCAGCTTCAGTGTTTCAATATAGCTGCATCATCCATATTGCGCATTTTATTGCAGTTACAACGTTGAGATTGTGAATTATATTTTGGCTGTATCGTGACCTATTCATATTTTGTAGCTATATGGGGACATCTTGTGTTTTTCACTCGATTGGCCAATATAATATACAAAGCCAATTTCAGTACCGCCTCCCGTGCCACCTCAAATATCACCACCAGTTTATTTTTCATTAATTACAAATATCAGCAAATTTACTTCATTAGTTAAATATCACCACCAGTTTAGGTTTCATTAATTACAAATATCAGCAAATTTACTTCATTAGTTATATTGTTCAGTTTGTATATTTCACTGAATATGATGGCCAGAATGTGTACTACATTAGTTAAGTTATTAAGCTTGAGTTAATAATCACGTACATTGACTGGGACTTGGTTTTTCTACTTTATTTGGCAGAATAACTGATACTGATACATGGAGTCCAATATTGTACCCCTCTAGTTATGTCTTAGTAATTTCTAAGATACATAAATTGGTCAGCATTTACCAAATAAGTGCTATTCTCCCACTCTGAAGTGAAGGAATTAAGACAGTTATATTCATTAATTCGCCTTCACGTCTCTTTCTCGTGACTCTGAGTTCGTTAGAGCTCTAGAAAACAAATAAACCATAGAGTGAATTAGATATTTATTTGCTTTAGCAATAATTTAAAATAAATACTTGAATTAGTCACATAATACATAAATCCATCTATTGGATTAAATAAATATTCTACATAATTTTGTACGCAAGATTAGAAAATCAGGAAATTAAATAAAGCCGATGAGTTATACGTTCTTCCTGCGTGAAGGCTGGGATCTGAGTGAAGAAATGGTGTTGTCATATTTTCAGTTTTAGGGTGTGCCATATAGACTAGATGGTGTGGACACACTGAAGCTGCTGTCTTTCACACCACCTCCAATCCCGCCTCTGATACCGCCTCCAATGTCACCTCCGATACCACCTCCAATGCCACCTTCGGTGCCGCCTCCAATGCCACCTCCAATGCCACCTCCAATACCGCCTCCAATACCGCCTCCAATGCCATCACCAGTGCCAATAACCTCGCCGCCACCATGAGCGGCGGAGCTGAGGGCAGACTGGAGGTCCTCTCCTGTGGGCAAAGTTGGGTTATCACCTTCGGCATAGTTGACGAAGTACACTTGCGGAGTTTGTTGTTCAGGAGCTGGGAGGTGGACGACCTTCTGATCCAATTCAGGCCGCTTGTTGAGGACATACAATACATTTTTCGTTTGTGGTGGTGGTACAATAATGGGTTCTTGACCTGGTCCGGCTTCTGGGGTACGGATGAATATAACGTTGTGTTCTATTTTTGGTGGAGGAACATTTGGTCGTGGACCTACAAGTGGGGCCACTGGTGGAGCAGTGTACACAAACAAGTTTCTGGTGACTTGTGGAGTCACACAACTTCCGTCCACATGACGGATCTGTCCACCTCCACAGCCACCCCTGATGAGCCCTGCTCCACCAGAGAGTCCAGCAGCACCAGTGAATCCTGCGCCACCAGAGAACCCAGATAGTCCGCCAGATAAACCAGTGCCTCCAGAGACTAAGCCACCAGAGATGCCTGAGCCACCTGGGGAGAGACCGGAACCAGGTGATGGGAGACTGTAGCCTTGTAGGGACCCGGCGGCGGCCGCCGCAATCAATGAAGCAAGAATCTGAAACAGAATTCAAATTGTATTGGATAGTTTCTAATGTAATATACATTTTCAGCAAAGTTAACAGCAATGAAGAAACAAAATTCTTTAAAATTCAACAGTTGAGAAATATGTTGTTATTAATTCCTGACATTGATGCAGTTTCTTCCAACTGATACGTACTATGACATCATCTTGCTGATGACAAGATGCACACGAGACATTGCTTAACCCCCCTAAATGTTGCTGATCCCGTACAGTACGAAATCAACAAGACATCCCGCTGCCAGCTTTACCTTAAAGCATCAACTCTCACTCATTACCATTATTAGTATAACCAAACGCATTTCTTTGTAAGCTGAGAATTGGTTAGATGCATCTCACAATCCTTTGCTTGCAGATAATGCTACATCTCTATAAGCAACTTATGGCATGCTGCTGGCTCTATGCTACTTAATGTTGCTGACTCTTGTGAGATTTGTGTTGTGCTGGTGACTGTTTTTTTTTATCGTTACCGAATTCACTGGAAGGTTAGGTTAGGTAAGGTTCGTCATGAAACAGGACAAGTGTTTCCTGACGCGGGTCTTAGTCATATGATGACCCGCAGCTGGAACTTTTGGTCATCTGACCGACGCCTTCTACTGGCTTACCCCTACTGTATGACCCTTGTAGGTATAGCGCTTCTTTTTTTATTATAATAATAATTGCTGCCTTACCCCTCAATCCATTTAAATATTATGGTAATTCGTCGATGGAATTTTTCTAATAATCGATGAGCCTTCCTGAATCACTATAAACTATTTGGTTTCAGTTTTAATATATCTTAGATAATTTTTTTTTATCTGACGCTGGTTATTTTATCTGTGTTCTGGTATGACTACTTCTATATTTGAAGGGATTAATTTTAGCTTGTGAGTGAGAACTTGGTCTCCAAACAAGTGTGAAGCTTGATATTGTATGCATCAGTGAATAACATTTTAGTCCAGATGTTCTGTAAATTGTTGACGTTACTTTACAAACACCTCTCATTTATTAACTAGTGTTCATAACGACTCACATCTCTAACCTTTTACTCAGTCTTGACTCAAGAAATCGTAATAACAAGATTGTAAACAAACCACGGTCCAGGTGGGGTTAAAACTCCACAAGAGTGTGATTCATGCAATTATTGGTGTAACCAAAGTGTCCATTACAGCTTCCATGGCATTACCTACACTCCAGGATATTGGAAGCTAACATTATTTTAATGTATCGCAACATGGAGAATGTGCCTGCCAAAACAGATCTGTTACGCTGGAAGGAAATAATCACACTTCTTCCAGGACTGTTTCCAGAGTCTAAGTTTCTCATAAACAATCTTCTCATTTTAATGTTAATTTCTTGACGTAGTGCCCATCGTCAGTATCTTAAGTCTTCGGTAAACTATCAAATGCTATTTTCTCAGGTTAGGTTAGGTTCTGTTAGATTAGAATGGCTAACGGTAGATTTACCCAGAAATAACTAAAAAAAAAAGATATCGTCTGGGAAAAAGAAGATAGTAACACCACTCATACCTTAAGTGATTTTCCTCAGAATATCGCCCCTTTCAAATTCCGTTAGTGACATTTCACACTTTAGAACGAAACAAATTGTGTAAATAAGGCGTCATGAGGGTTCGGAGCTAAATGTTCCAGATGACTTTCCCTATGTTTACATCCCAAGGAAATGATGGCACGTATTAAAATAAAAAAAAATTAACTAAACCCTCGTCGAGTTAGGTTCTAGTGTGGCCACAAGGAAGTTCTACACCACACAGTCACACTCTAGATTCAGGTAGAAAATAACTCATATTCCTCTTTTCTGTCAAATTATTCACAGTTTTGTAACTTTCACCAAAGTAGAAAATCTGTTTGCAATGACAAGAATAATATGAATGTGAAGTAATCAATATCCTGAATCTGGAGTGCGAAAGAGCGAGGCGGCAGATTTAGCAGACTTATGGACAAGGTAAAACTCTTCGTAATAATTCCCTTGTGCCATTGATGGTCCGGAAATACAAATGAAATTGCCACCTGTATAACGCAAGTTCAAGTCATTATGAAACTCTGTTTACTCTATATAACAGAGTTTGTAGCATGCGTTTTGCTGAAGACTAGCGTGTGAGTGAGCCTCCCACTCAGCTGAAGTCACCACCTAGTAACGTCATAGCACACACATTGTCACTTGTCTTCAGTAACATTACTCTCTCACTTGTCAACAATATGAGAACTCGTGTAATAAATACGCTGCTGCTGTGAGAAGCACCACAGCACAAGAGATAAGACACTAAGAAATGACTGTAGGAAGCACTCACCAGTAGTCTCATGTTGGAGTGTGATGTGTAGGTCAGGCGACGCTGTCTTTATATACTGGTACTCTCACCCTGACGGACTAGCCTTGAGTCTCATGTTTCCCATAGCTAGCATTCCTGCCATGCCCACCTTTACAATTGTCCTGTTATTGTCATACCAATTCAGATGGCCACATTATCTCCCTCCCCCCCCTCCCTCTTCACCTGACATAGTTTCTCATAATCGTCGTTCTGCACTTTATGCATACGAGTTTAGATGATTAAAATCATAACTGTCTGTATCTCAACTACAGCCTCCTAACATAGTTCATTATTAACGCACCTGGCATGGATTACCAGCTCTCTTCCCGGCTTATTTTCACTTGATACATATACACACCTACACACGTTTATCTTCCCTCTTGGGTATCATAAACGTAAAAGGAACAAAAGGATCAAAGCCATACGTAGAGAACATCTTCCTTTATTTTCAGTTACCAGAAGTTTCGGAACCTCAGACTTCCTCATCGTTACTAAAACATAAAAGAACATAATGTACAGTATATATAATATCCCACTGAGACAGTCACACGGAATACGGTTCTAAAATGCCTCAAGAACGGACAAAGCTCGTTTCCTAGCAGTGAATGCACCACATGCTTCGGGATTTCTTTTTTGAGTGCCCCTAATTGGCCCTTGGGCACTCGCCTTGATCCTCTGGCTTTGACATTGATGTAGCTCTTTTCCTATATGCGGTATTGTATCAACAGACCAATTTGAACTCCCTGGTCTCACCTGCCATAAGTCAGACGAAAGTAATGCCAGACACGATTAGGTCAGTGATATCAAGCGAAGCTTCGCCACATCCCGTTGCCCACGAAAATGGGAACCTCAGATATTTTAGGTTCAGTGGCAGCCAAAAGTACCCAGATAAGAGTCGCCATGTTATTCTGAGAAGACAATACGCTGATAGCATGGAACTACACTTGTGTGTCTACAATACACAAATAACTCGCACATAGGAAACACTGGTTGACGTCTACCTGAAAGGAGTGGCGCCGCCAATTTCAGGAAGGAGTTGTATGATAAAGGCATCAGGGAATCCAAGGACCAGAGAGCAACCAGATTTCTTTTCCACAGACTTTGTGTTGCGGTTCAGGAAGGAAATGCCATCAAGGCAGGGTGGCCTAAAAAAGAAAAACTTTCATCATCATTCACTCCATCATTGTCTTGCCAGAGGCATGCTTACACTACAGTTATAAAACTGAAACACTAACATCTCTCCTTCAGAGTGCAGGCACTGTACTTCCCATCACCACGAATCAAGTCCGGCCTTCCGGTTTCCCTGAATCCCTTCATAAATATTACCTTGCTTATACTCCAATAGAACGTCAAGTCCTATAAACCATATGTCTCCATTTGCTCCTATCTAACACGCTCACGCACGCTTGCTGGAAGTCCAAGCCCCTCGCACACAAAACCTCCTTTATCCCCTCCCTCCAACCTTTCCTAGGCCGACCCCTACCCCGCCTTCCCTCCACTACAGTTTTATACACACTCGAAGTCATTCTATTTTGTTCCACCCTCTCTATACGTCCAAACCATCTCAGTAACCCCTCCTCAGCCTCTGGATAATAGTTTTGGTAATCCCACACCTTCTCGTAATCTCCAAACTACGGATTCTCTGCATTATGACATCTCCACTACCTCCAGCCTTCTCCTTGTTGCAACATTTACAACCATGCCTCGCACCCATACAAAAGCGTTGGCATAACTCTTACATTCCCCATTTTGTTTTCATGGATAAAGTTCTTTGTCTTCACAGACTCCTCAGTGCACCACTCACCTTTTTTCCCTCATCAATTCTATGATTCACCACATCCTTCATAGACCCATCTGCTGACATGTCCACTCCCAAATATCTGAACATATTCACCTCCTCCATACTCTCTCCCTCCAATCTAACATCTAATCTTCCGTTACCTAAATTTATGGTTATCCTCATCACTTTACTCTTTCCTATGTTCACTTTTAATTTTTTCTTTTACGTACGCTACCAAACTCATCAACCAACCTCTGCAACTTCTCTTCAGAATAGGTAACGAATAGGTAAAACTTGCGATTTTTGCTTAAATAGCAGCGCTCTTCTTGCCGAATAAGGCAAGCGAAAATTTGTGTGTGCAATAATTTCGCAAAAATTATTCTGAACCTAACGAAAAAAAATATATTTCATTGTGTTTGTTTATTATTAAATTATTGTAAACTTGTCTAAAATATATTTAAATCGATTAGGCTAAATTAAATTGCGCTTGTTATAATAAGGTTTGCTAATTGACCAACTTTTACCTATTCGGCAACACACACACGCACACACACACACACAGTCCCTGTTTGCAGATGACGTGAAGTTGATGAGAAGAATTCACTCGATCGAAGACCAGGCAGAACTACAAAGGGATCTGGACAGGCTGCAGACCTGGTCCAGCAATTGGCTCCTGGAGTTCAATCCCACCAAGTGCAAAGTCATGAAGATTGGGGAAGGGCAAAGAAGGCAGCAGACGGAGTACAGTCTAGGGGGTCAGAGACTACAAACCTCACTCAAGGAAAAAGATCTTGGGGTGAGTATAACACCAGGCACATCTCCTGAAGCGCACATCAACCAAATAACTGCTGCAGCATATGGGCGCCTAGCAAACCTCAGAACAGCATTCCGACATCTTAATAAGGAATCATTCAGGACCCTGTACACCGTGTACGTTAGGCCCATATTGGAGTATGCGGCACCAGTTTGGAACCCACACCTAGCCAAGCACGTGAAGAAACTAGAGAAAGTGCAAAGGTTTGCAACAAGACTAGTCCCAGAGCTAAGAGGTATGTCCTACGAGGAGAGGTTAAGGGAAATCAACCTGACGACACTGGAGGACAGGAGAGATAGGGGGGACATGATAACGACATACAAAATACTGAGAGGAATTGACAAGGTGGACAAAGACAGGATGTTCCAGAGATTGGACACAGTAACAAGGGGACACAGTTGGAAGCTGAAGACACAGATGAATCACAGGGATGTTAGGAAGTATTTCTTCAGCCACAGAGTAGTCAGTAAGTGGAATAGTTTGGGAAGCGATGTAGTGGAGGCAGGATCCATACATAGCTTTAAGCAGAGGTATGATAAAGCTCACGGCTCAGGGAGAGTGACCTAGTAGCGATCAGTGAAGAGGCGGGGCCAGGAACTCGGACTCGACCCCCGCAACCTCAACTAGGTGAGTACAACTAGGTGAGTACACACACACACACACACACACCACACCACACACACACACACACACACACACACACACACACACACACACACACACACACACACACACACACACAGGAGCTCGGACTCGACCCCCGCAACCTCAACTAGGTGAGTACACGTTTCCTAGACTGCAGAAAGGCCTTTGACACAGTTCCCCACAAGAGATTAGTGCAGAAGCTGGAGGATCAGGCACACGTAAAAGGAAGGGCACTGCAATGGATAAGGGAATACCTGACAGGGAGGCAGCAACGAGTCATGGTACGTGAAGAGGTATCACAGTGGGCGCCTGTTACGAGCGGGGTCCCACAGGGGTCAGTTCTAGGACCAGTGCTATTTTTGATATATGTGAACGACATGATGGAAGGAATAGACTCTGAAGTGTCCCTGTTCGCAGATGACGTGAAGTTGATGAGAAGAATTAAATCGGACGAGGATGAGGCAGGACTGCAAAGAGACCTGGAGAGGCTGGACATGTGGTCCAGTAACTGGCTTCTCGAATTCAATCCAGCCAAATGCAAAGTCATGAAGATTGGGGAGGGGCAAAGAAGACCGCAGACAGAGTATAGGCTAGGTGGACAAAGACTACAGACCTCACTCAGGGAGAAAGACCTTGGGGCGACCATAACACCGAGCACATCACCGGAGGCACACATCAACCAAATAACCGCTGCAGCATACGGGTGCCTGGCAAACCTGAGAATAGCGTTCTGATACCTTAATAAGGAATCGTTCAAGACACTGTACACTGTGTATGTTAGGCCCATACTGGAGTATGCAGCACCAGTCTGGAACCCACACCTGGTCAAGCACGTCAAGAAGTTAGAGAAAGTACAAAGGTTTGCAACAAGGCTAGTCCCAGAGCTCAAGGGAATGTCGTACGAGGAAAGGTTAAGGGAAATCGGACTGACGACACTGGAGGACAGAAGGGTCAGGGGAGACATGATAACGACATACAAGATACTGCGGGGAATAGACAAGGTGGACAGAGATAGGATGTTCCAGAGAGGGGACACAGGGACAAGGGGTCACAACTGGAAGCTGAAGACTCAGACGAGTCACAGGGACGTTAGGAAGTATTTCTTCAGTCATAGAGTTGTCAGCAAGTGGAATAGCCTAGCAAGTGAAGTAGTGGAGGCAGGAACCATACATAGTTTTAAGAAGAGGTATGACAAAGCTCAGGAAGCAGAGAGAGAGAGGATCCAGTAGCGATCAGTGAAGAGGCGGGGCCAGGAGCTGAGTCTCTACCCCTGCAACCACAATTAGGTGAGTACAATTAGGTGAGTACACACACACACACACACACACACACACACACACACACACACACACACACACACACACACACACACACACACACACACACACACACACACACACACACACACACACACACACACACACACACACACACACACACACACACACACACACACACACACACAGACTGCAGGAAGGCCTACACACCCCACACACATCACACACGTAAAAGGAAGGGCACTGCAATGGATAAGGGAATACCTGACAGGGAGGCAGCAACGAGTCATGGTACGTGGTACACACACACACACACACACACACACACACACACACACACACACACACACACACACACACACACACACACACACACACCACACACCACACCACACACACACACACACACAGATACACACACACACACACATACACCCACACACACACACACACACACACACACACACACACACACACACACACACACACACACCACACACACACACACACAGATACACACACACACACACACACACACACACACACACACACACACACACACACACACACACACACACACACACACACACACACACACACACACACACACACACACACACACACCACACACACACACACACACACACACACACACACACACACACACACACACACACACACACACACACACACACACCACACACACACACATGCCACACACACACACACCACACACACACACACACACACACACAGACACACACACACACACACACACACACACACACACACACACACACACACACACACACACCACACACACACACACACACACACACACACACACACACACAGATACACACACACACGCACACACACACACACACACCACACACACCACACACACCACACACACACACACACACACACACACACACACACACACACACACACACACACACACACACACACACACACACACACACACACACACGTTTCCTAGACTGCAGGAAGGCCTTTGACACAGTTCCCCACAAGAGATTAGTGCAGAAGCTGGAGGATCAGGCACACGTAAAAGGAAGGGCACTGCAATGGATAAGGGAATACCTGACAGGGAGGCAGCAACGAGTTATGGTACGTGGTACACACACACACACACACACACACACACACACACACACACACACACACACACACACACACACACACCACACACCACACCACACACACACACACACAGATACACACACACACACATACACCCCACACACACACACACACACACACATGACATGGTGACAGCAGTAAGACAAGAGAGAGAGGGGTGGGTGGATTGCATTTTCTTGGACTGCAAGAAGGCGTTTGACACAGTTCCACACAAGAGATTGGTGCAAAAACTGGAGGACCAAGCAGGGATAACAGGGAAGGCACTACAATGGATCAGGGAATACTTGTCAGGAAGACAGCAGCGAGTCATGGTACGTGGCGAGGTGTCAGAGTGGGCACCTGTGACCAGCGGGGTCCCGCAGGGGTCAGTCCTAGGACCAGTGCTGTTTCTGGTATTTGTGAACGACATGACGGAAGGAATAGACTCTGAGGTGTCCCTGTTTGCAGATGACGTGAAGTTGATGAGAAGAATACACTCGATCGAAGACCAGGCAGAACTACAAAGGGATCTGGACAGGCTGCAGACCTGGTCCAGCAATTGGCTCCTGGAGTTCAATCCCACCAAGTGCAAAGTCATGAAGATTGGGGAAGGGCAAAGAAGGCCGCAGACGGAGTACAGTCTAGGGGGTCAGAGACTACAAACCTCACTCAAGGAAAAAGATCTTGGGGTGAGTGTAACACCAGGCACATCTCCTGAAGCGCACATCAACCAAATAACTGCTGCAGCATATGGGCGCCTAGCAAACCTCAGAACAGCATTCCGACATCTTAATAAGGAATCGTTCAGGACCCTGTACACCGTATACGTTAGGCCCATATTGGAGTATGCGGCACCAGTTTGGAACCCACACCTAGCCAAGCACGTAAAGAAACTAGAGAAAGTGCAAAGGTTTGCAACAAGACTAGTCCCAGAGCTAAGAGGTATGTCCTACGAGGAGAGGTTAAGGGAAATCAACCTGACGACACTGGAGGACAGGAGAGATAGGGGGGACATGATAACGACATACAAAATACTGAGAGGAATTGACAAGGTGGACAAAGACAGGATGTTCCAGAGATTGGACACAGTAACAAGGGGACACAGTTGGAAGCTGAAGACACAGATGAATCACAGGGATGTTAGGAAGTATTTCTTCAGCCACAGAGTAGTCAGTAAGTGGAATAGTTTGGGAAGCGATGTAGTGGAGGCAGGATCCATACATAGCTTTAAGCAGAGGTATGATAAAGCTCACGGCTCAGGGAGAGTGACCTAGTAGCGATCAGTGAAGAGGCGGGGCCAGGAGCTCGGACTCGACCCCCGCAACCTCAACTAGGTGAGTACAACTAGGTGAGTACACACACACACACACACACACACACACACACACACACACACACACACACACACACACACACACACACACACACACACACACACACACACACACACACACACACACATATATATATGCTTCAGGAAGGAGGGAACAGCAGAGAAAAAAATATTAGAATAACTATGGGATTACATCTCGAGTTTTTTTTTCTTTGAAGTATGTTTATTCTCCTCTTAACTTCATATTTCTCAGTACAGGAAGTTACAGGATAAGGGCTGTTATCCAGTTATCCTAACTCAGCTTAGCTCAGCTCATTGTAAAACTAAGTTTTATCTATATGTGTCGTGCTTACGTCACTGCCTGTGTGCGCGAGTTGGAAAAATCTACTGATATTAGCAGTTAGGTACGCACGTAGGATACATACACGAGAATATGTCGTCTCATTGTATATACGCTGAGGGTTTAATTTTATACTTATTTTACAGAATAAAGTAGTCTTGACTATTGGTGAACAGGTGACAGACAGCTTCAGTGACACCTTGAGTAGCTGATAGGCTTTAAGCCCAATTAACACGCTACGTTATGTAAGTGAACCTGTTCTTGCTAAATCGCCACCATCTGACCATCACTTTATTAGCCTTCCCCAACGACACTATTTACCCCCTTCGTTTCTCCAGTCTAAACCTGAGTGGAGACCACTCTGGTGAACTTTACGTCTCGTACTGACAAACAAAGAGCTCTTGACGTTGAGAGAGCTTACATCGATATTATCCGCATGCCGACCTACGGCAACCGGGCTTTATTTACATGTTCTTATGTTTCAACACTTACATCCTGTTGCAGTAATCTTCAGTTTAAACCTTTTACCCTAGAGTGGAAAGCTGTAATAATCCTCCCTCTTCGAGAGCCAGGTACTTCAGGCCTAGACACATCTAATTATAAACCCGTTACTCTTACGAGAGGTAAATTATTGGAACATTTAGTCAATTGCGCCTCTTTGGTACATAAAGAAACAAAACTCTCTTCCTCATCTGTGTGGTTTTAGATTGGGTCGTTCCATCACTCACCTCTTTCTCCAACTCGATACATAAAACTAGAAACCTTTTTGCAATCAACCAGTTACTGTTTTTATTTTTCAGGCAGCATCTACCTGAGTGTACAGTACTTTGTTCAAGCTTGTTCTTTATTGGTGTTTAAAAAATCTATTACAGGTACTTCAGTGTTCCCATAAATAACATACTTTTTCCAGATTTTGCTCAAGAAGACACCTGCCGTGTTCATCCCATAAACATCTGGTCATCGTCATGTATAGACGGTAACAATGAGGTATATAACACTGACATGTTGAGGTAAAGGACACCTGAAGAAACACATAAAACATTTTATTACGAAATATTTCTGTCCCCGGATACTGTCAACTCGTTTAAAACACTAGGTTCGTGAAACATGATATGTAAAAGAGAGGCACATGTAAGGGAGTTAATGTCAGATGGGAGGTCTGGTTTAAGCCTCGTGGATGCGAGATCACCAGATAACTGTGTTGTTATGTGAGCGTGGCAAAGCACGGTAAAAAATTACGTTGGCCAAGGTAGTTGAGATGCAGTAATTACCCGCTCTCTGTTCCATAGTGTTAAAATCAGCGATAAGAGAAGTTCATAATTACTCACTCCTTAGTTCACATTCGACAAAAAGTACGTTAGTATCTCTCCAATTCGTGAGGTGGTCTTTGCTATTCTCGTGGATTACACATGCATTGTTCTGGTCATCCCAACTACACATCTATTTGCGATTACTTACCCTGGTCGATAGATTCTTTACAGTTTCTGCCGCTTGCTTCCTATCACATTGTACTATCCCATGAAGATATTGAGATATGAAGCGTGTTGAAGCGCCACAAAATGAAGTTTTATAGCACCTCCGACACCGACGCAGGATTCTCTGCTCTGTACCATGTGGACGTTGTGGCAAGGTCGATGAGGGAGAGAGAGTTAGCGAGAGGCCTAGATAAGAAGTTCAATGAATATAACTATGCATGCCACATTGAAAATAATCATAATGCATGTGTCATACATTCATTATGATTAATGAATGTATGACAAATGCATTATGATTATTTTCAATGTGGTATGAACATCCTATGAAATGAGACGAGGCTAAACTCAGCAGAAAAGAATTATACAAGCGACGTTACATAGAATCTATCGTATTACGTCTTTATAATACAGTTCTAAACATCGGAAGCTTTAACATATCAAAAACCTGACCTTATACACACTATACTGGACTGAAGAAACTAATGGTTAAGGGAAACGTCTTCTGTATAACAGTTCTCGGTGCGCTGCATACTGTATGTTGGTACTAATTATTTTGTGCGATCTACACTTTGTCCAAAGTCGATTATTTTTGTCCATGATGCCTTCTGTCAATTTCTATGAACAGTCTAAGTGAAACCTCTATATTCTATAAGGTTTGAACTTAGTACTAACTTATTAATAATAACCAACAACGAATTCACCTCAATTCTTCCTTAGAGGATTTAATAGTCTTCTCAAAATGTGGAGAGTTTCGCCATGTTTAGGTTGAAACGGACAGTCACCTCGTAGCTACCCTCTCCGACACACTGTTGACTCCACTTCCGTTGGATAACCTCTGATGGCATCATATTCCGTGGATCCAAAAAATAATTGGGTCCTTTTATGCAGTCCTTCTTCATGTGGGTCTAACTTTTTCTACTGGATATATGCTCATAATATAATTCCTATTCTATGCTGTTTCTGTATGGTTTCCATATTATTCTTTGCCAAATTATAAAATTTCTTCTTTCTTCTTTATAGGATGTCATTCTATAAACTTTACTGTTGAGTTTGAGGAAAATAACTCATTGCCTTTTCTAGATGTTTTAATTATTAAGAGTAATAATGAATTCAAATTTAAAATTTACAAAAAACCTACAAATAACTGTTCTTATGTACACTATTATTCTTCCCATCAAGATAGAGTTAAACTGTCTGTTTCCTCATCAATGTTTTTGAGAGCTTTACGTATTTGTAGTCCAGAGTTCATAGATGAAGAAATATCCAAAATTTATGAAATAGCCATTGATCTGAAATACCCGAGAAATGTAATTGATAAATCATTTAAAATTGCTAGAAATACTTTTTACAACCCAAAAAGGGACAACCAAGCTTATTCAACTAAAAATATGTTGGTTCTCCTTTACCATGAAAACTTGGTTGATATGCCTTCTCTTCTTAAGACTTTTAATATTAAAGTTGTATTTAAAAATCTTGATACAGTAAAAAAAAACTTTTGATAAAGAATTCCCCCCAAAATGCTGATGGATGTGTCTATAAGATTCCTTGTAAAATTTGCGATAAAGTTTATTACGGTCAAACTGGTAAAAATTTCGAACTTAGATTAAAACAACATAAATATAGCATTAGAACTGGACAAGATTCCAATGCTTTATTTATTCATGTGAGAGATTTTAACCATCCAATTGATTTTCAAAAAGTTGAGAAAGTTGTATCAAGCAAATCCATGGTTGACAGAAATATAATTGAATCTTGTTTCATAAAAAGCAGTTTTGAAAATAATATGAATATTTCCTTAGGTTTATATAAATTAGACTCATTTATAATTAATAAAATTTGGTTAGAGTTTAATAATACATTGGACAAATAATAAACCTTGTTCCTTGTGTAGAATATTTTGTTAGTGGGATGTCGTGAGGACCTGTCTAGTTGGATCAGCGGACCTACTGCAGTGTTCCTCTTTTCTTATGAGTCCGGTATTGTCGCGCGTCAGGTGTTTCTTTGTTGTGGGGGTTGACTGTGAGGTGTAGTCTAAGCCCTTTAATTGCCTTACTTTGTTTGTATTACTTTCATAGTTCCTTGACAATGTGAGTAGTCACGAAAGAGCTTGGAATTTCACCACTCTTTCACAGTGGTTGTTTTGCAAATATATATATATATATATATATATATATATATATATATATATATATATATATATATATATATATATATATATATATATATATATATATATATATATATATATATATATAATATTGTTATAATAATAAAAAATTTTTATATATCCATACGTTAAATTCCATTGCCGGTTTCTATACCGCCTCCAGTATCAAAACAAGCTTAAGTTTTACTTACTACGGTAGCAATTAAATATTTTTCCTTACCTCAAGGGGTTAAACTGTGTGTGTTTCATTATCTCCAGAGGTTATCATATATGTTTCATTACCTCAAGGGGTTAAGATGTGTTTCATTGCCTGAAGGGGTTTCCCTGTGTTTCATTATCTCAAGGTGTTAACCTGTGTTTCATTACCTCAAGAGGTTACCCTCTGTGTTTCATTGTCAAATGGGGGTTACCCAGTGTGTTTCACTGGAAATGTTTACCAGTTTTTGTATTATATTGGGTACATTATTAAGGTTGCGTGTTTCATTGGTAAAGGTGGCTAGGGTTTCAGCTTGAAAACTAAACCAAACATTGAGTTAGTAACAATGTTTATAAACCCCCTGAGGGAGGATATACCTCCCTCAGTACGCTAAACAATTTTCCATATTTGATGTTGCGTGAACACGTTATTCTAACATCCGCACATGACGCCCATACTTATTCCGTATTGCAGTTTGGGAAATCTTTAGTTATTCTTTAAAGTCTTGATCCCTGAGTTACTTTGGTCAGTTGGTACCAGTGTTGTTCTCCCTGTAGTGCAGGAATTAGGGCTGTTAAGTTACTTAACTGCCCTAATTCCCGTACGTCACCTAAGTTATCGTGATTGTTTCACATTGTCGTCTTCCTCACGTCTTCGAGTTTCTTAAAACTAATGGAAAGAAATACTCAGTATTTTAAATTAAGAATTTATTTTTCTTAGGAAAACTTTACACCATCAAGTAACTGAATTGGTCACACAATATATTTATAAATATATTTAATGGATAAAATAAATATCATATAGTATAATGTGCAAGAAGATTAGAAAATCAGGAAATTAAATAAAGCCGATGAGTTATACGGTCTTCCAATATGAAGGCTGAAGCCTGAGGGAAGAAATGGTGTTGTCATGTTTGCAGTTTTATGGTGTGCCATACAGACTAGACGGTGTGGACACACTGAAGCCGCTGTCTTTCACACCACCTCCAATTCCGATACCGGTTCCGATTCCGGCTCCGATACCGGTTCCGATACCGGTTCCGATACCGCCTCCGATACCGCCTCCGATACCGCCTCCGATACCGCCTCCGATACCGCCTCCGATACCGCCTCCGATACCGCCTCCGATACCGCCTCCGATACCGCCTCCGATACCGCCTCCGATACCGCCTCCGATACCGCCTCCAATACCACCACCGGTACCGATAACCTCGCCGCCACCATGAGCGGCGGAGCTGAGGGCGGACTGGAGGTCCTCTCCTGTGGGCAAAGTTGGGTTATCACCTTCAGCATAGTTGACGAAGTACACTTGAGGAGTTTGTTGCTCAGGTGCTGGTACGTGTACGACCTGTTGGTCCAGTTCAGGCCGCTTGTTGAGGACGTACACAACATTTTTCGTTTGTGGTGGTGGTACAATAATGGGTTCTTGACCTGGTCCGGCTTCTGGGGTGCGGATGAATATGACATTGTGTTCTATCTTTGGTGGAGGAACATTTGGTCGTGGGCCTACAATTGGGGCCACTGGTGGAGCAGTGTACACGTACAAGTTTCTGGTGACTTGAGGAGACACACAACTTCCGTCCACATGACGGATCTGTCCATCTGCACAGCCACCTCCAATGAATCCAGCGCCACCACCGAATCCTATACCGCCAGATAATCCGGCACCACCACCGAATCCTGCGCCAGCACCGAATCCTGATCCACCAACGAATCCAGATCCACCAGAGAAGCCAGCACCGCTGATGCCTGAAACACCACCTAAGGAGAGACCTGGACCAGAGGGTGAGGAGACACTGTAGCCCTGGAGGGTACCAGCGGCTGCCGCCGCAATCAGTGAAGCAAATACCTGAAACACAATACAGATGTGAATAGTTAGATACAATATAAACATATTCACCTAAATCCCACAGTAAAAGTACCTTAAAAAAATGCTCTGTTATTTATATGGCATGAAAATTTTATTTCTGGTATGAACCATAGCCCTATGACGTAGGATTTTCATATATTTTGCATTCAAGTATGATAAATATTTATATAGTATGTAAGTAGCCACAAATACTGCAGGCGCTTAATTTACTGAAATTAAGAAACAAAAATCTCTAATAAAATTGACATTTGAAAAGTTTGTAGTCAAAAATTTCTATAAAAACTTTCCTTTCACATTTATTAACAGATGTGTTATTTTTTTAAATTCTTAACTTTGGCTTAGTTACAGATTCAGTTCCATGTGTAAGGTGACATGTACTATTGGCTGGGTGTAAATTATTTTCAAAGTTCGTTATGCAGGTCTGAATGATTCACTAGAGTTAATACCTCTTACGTTATTACGAAAGTTTCTGAGGTCCCATCAGTTATTTTATATTTTCTTTTATCTCAAACATTCAATTATATTGGAAGAAAAAAAACTGATAGTTCCTGCAAGAGAACGTGTAGCATCGTAACTTCAATACTGACATGATAAATAATAGAGAAATACAATCCAGTCAGCTGTTATAATTCAGAGAAAAATTAAGCAACGTTGAAATACCTAAGTCACGCGAAGAATACGAGAGGGAGAAGAAAACGTCTTTGATGCACAACAGATTCGGTCGCTAAGACCACAACCGATCATATGGTAAAGACAACCTTTTCAGAGTATCTGAACTCATCCCTCTCCAAAGAAATTACTTTTATGATCAAAGTATATCGACTGCCCTGGGAAGTATACGCTGAGCCTTAGTTACAGTGGTCAGAGAGCAATGTATGCTAAGTTAACCTTTCAGATGACTGTATTTGTGTATACCTGAATAAACTTACTTACTCACGGATGTGGTCGTGACGATCAGGTCTCGTCTAATGTCTTACTGATACATTGTTTTTGCTCCTCACAATACCTGTATAGAGAAGAACCTCGTTTTGTATTTTATGTGTGTGTGCTTGTGGGGCTGCTGGTTACTAGCTAGCACCAACTACTGAACTGCTAACTGAATTAACTCCGATGTAAATGAGTTGTGATGGTGACATTAAATTTTTTACTAAATGAAGAATAAGTTGGATCACTTGTCGTCCATGTTTGTGCAAAACAAGACGAGTTCTTCAGGGGACGTAAACCACCAGGTGTAGCTCTGTGTATAAACTAAAGGATGTATTATATGGTATGTACGTGTAAATCTCAAGTTATAAGCAACGACAGGTGTATATATGCCGTATGGCGTATCCCAGCATGCATACATACATATATGATTTAAAGTAACTCTCTGGTTATTACGGGTTTTAAAGTATGCTGTCTGGTACGTTATTACGCTAACTGCGACCATCAATCCCTTATATTGTCAACCGGCAAAACTTGCACTTAAATTTATACTACCGTTTTTAATACAAAACTGCATCGTTTTGCTAGTAGTAGTAGCAGCAGTGAAAGAAAGAATAATAATAATAATAATAGTTTTGACCTGATTATTAGCAATTATAGCGTAAAAAAATATAGACTGGAGAGTGAAGGGCTGTGCTTAAGAGGATGAACACAGTGTGATGGTAACACTGTGTTGACCTCTGCACCCGAGACGTCATCTTGCTTAGGTCAAGATGCACACCTGCTGTAGCTTAACCACCTGAAAACGGCTTTTTTTAAGATGTACAGTTACTCTGGAAATAAGTCACTCTGTCTGACTTTTTTGGGTTATCCTAGGTTCTCTACACATATGCTGCTATGTATGATAATTCTATGTAACTGTATTTGTGTATACCTGAATAAACTTACTTACTTACTTACTTACTTACTTACCCGTTTTACAATTTAGATTTATAAACATCCCGCTGCCAGCTTCATCATAAGCCATGACCTCTTACTCATTAATGCTGATAGCCAAGTCTCCACGCACTTCTCTCTGTCTTGTGGAAGAACACTAGTCAGTCACACTTCTCTGTACAACTTGTGCCGCATACCGGGCTGCCTATGCTGTCTGTGGCCTAATTGAATTCGTTTCATTTTCTGGTAATCAAGAGTCTACCAGAAGTTCGGAGAGATATTTGGTCTCAAGTTTAATTTTATCCCAATTGTCTCAAGTATACTGTACAAAGGTCATTGTTTATCTTGGTGTGAACAGTTTTTTTTCACTAGGAAGAATTATTTTTAGTTTATGAGTGAGTGGTTCCAGTGCTCTGTTAATTATTAAAAGTTTCTTCCACACACTTCGCTTTCATGAATTAGCGTTGTTATAATCCCAAACTCACCTATCACTTATTACTTAATGCTATCACAACACCTTAAAAAAATGGCATTACTAAGGTTCACAGCGCAGCGAAATTGTCGATCAATATTACTGTAATCAAAATCTTCACTACTGACTCCTGACTGTCAACAATCCATGTAGGTAAATGAGAGGCAAACGTTGTTTTTAATACACCGAACCGCGCAGAACCTGGCTGCTGAAACAAATCTATTAATCTAGAAGAAAACACTCTCACTTCTTGGTGAGGTGCTAACCGAGTCTCTGGTGCTAATGTTAGAGTACAACTTAACTAATTTGATTGATAACTTCCCCCATTTAAGATACAATAGTTAGCAGAGCAAACTGAGACTTCGCACTTCGTGAACGTAACGAATTGTATAAACAAGGCGTCATGCGACTTGGCATAATGGGAGTCTCTCTCCTGCATCCCTATGTCACGGTTCCACATAAGTAAAAATGATGATTTTTTACATAATCTTTAGGTCGTGATAGGTCTCACTGTTGCTTAAATTACTCCTCATTTAACACCCGGAAACATTCGAGATTCGAGGTAAAGTTAAATTTATATATCCTTCACACCTGTCGATGGAGGCCGGGGTATTTCATTTGACAAAATTTTTGACTTTCACAACAGTGTGAAATCTCAGGTTGCATAAACAGGAAGTGCATATGAGTTAATCTTTCCACTGAACCTCGAGTGTGGCCAGGCGTTGTGAAAAACGTGATTTGTGGTAAAAGTAGGACCTATCACGACCGCTGGATAATGTAAAAATCCTTATTGCAATACTCTTGTGGTACCATGATGCTGGAAAAGAGTGGGGCCTACAGGTGAGGGAATGCCATCCAGCAAACGCGGGTTCGAGTACGCAGGAAGACTTGTTTTTACACAATCTGGCCCAGTTTGGTGGCATCCTTTTACTTCGCATTACTGGATGGGTGAACCTCATGGCATTGTCTGGTGCTCATCTTGGGTCACCACCTGCTAGCTACACTGGCGGCAATGGATTGAAACACACCACTCTCACTTTACCCAACCGGTCAGTGGCACCGCGAGTCGTGGAAATACTTTGCAGCAGTGAGAAGCACCGCAGCACTAAAGGAAAGACGGTAAGAGAGGCTGAAGGAAGCACTCACCAGGAGCTTCATGGTGGAGTGTGATGTGCCAACCAGCCGGCGCTGTCTTTATATAGTGTTGCTCTCACCGTGACAGGGTAGCCTTGAAGTCTCCCGTCTTCCATAGCTCGCGTTCCTGCCCCACTCACCTTTCCCATTATCCTCTTGCATTCACGCAAGGTAGCAACCACGGTCAACACCTCACCGGAAATTGCTTCCCTAAATCACTTGCTCTTGAAATTTTAGCGCAATCTGTGTGTATTTGCATGTGTTAGGGAAGACAGTGTTGTTTAACAGTCCTTTCCCATTATCCTCTTGCGTTCACACAGAGTCACGTGTTCACCATCACGACCTCACTCGACAACTTGCATATTTTCCTCTCGATGTAATAGTGCAACCTGGATGTCTGAGGTGTTGGAGACGGCCCTTACGTTATCGAGGGCTCAACGTTATCGAGGGGTTCACTCGTTCTTACGTTATCGAGGGGCTCACTCGTTCTTACGTTATCGAGTGGTTCATCGCTATCGAGGGGCTCACTCGCTTTTACGTAGTTCCCGAGGCACACTCTTAAAATAAAGGGTGCTGTAGGTGTTAAACTGGATTAAGTGAGGTGTTTCCTTGTTAAACTGTGTGAGGAAGATGTTTCCTTGTTAAACTGTGTGAGGAAGGTGTTTCCTTGTCAAACTGTGTGAGGAAGGTGTTTCCTTGTTAAACTGTGTGAGGAAGTGTTTTCTTGTTAAACTGTGTGAGGAAGTGTTTTCTTGTTAAACTGTGTGAGGAAGGTGTTTTCTTGTTAAACTGTGTGTGGAAGATGTTTTCTTGTTAAACTGTGTGTGGAAGGTGTTTTCTTGTTAAACTGTGCGAGATGGAATGTTTTAGTGATAAACTGCGTTAAACTGGGCGTTCCCTAGTTAAAGTGAGTGATGAAAGGGTTTCCTTATCAAACTAGGATAAGTAAGAGTTTGTGTGTTAAACTTCGTGTAGTACGGGTATTGGCTTCTTTGTTAAAATCCGCTGAGTACGGTCTGTTACACTGAACAGGATAGGGATTTTACTGTTAAAATAAGCCATGTTAAACTGAAACGGGTAGAGGTTTGACTGTTAATCTTGACCGAGTAGAAATTCATTATCAGACTGGGCGTGGGAATTCCATTGTTAAATTGTGCATGGTGTTGGTTTATTATCCAACGCCTAGTGTGGAACGGCATCAAACTCGCGGGAAAAAACAACCACAATACAAGTGGAAAAAGGAAGCAAGAGGTCAAGGCAAGTGGAAGTGTTCGTGGTGTGAGCTTCACGCGTGTGTACACTCGGCTCAAGAAGATGAGCGTGTAGGTAGACACCCCAGTTCACTGCTCCAGTCATGGTGGTGAAGAGTGGTGAGGGTTGTGTATCTGTGCTCACTCTCATCCATGGGGAAACAAATCTTGCATGGAGAATTACTCTTCTCACTGTCTGGATTGTGCTGAAAGGGAGGTAGTCTTTGAAATCCTCGTGGACTCTGCGCTAAGGTCTGTAGCTAAGCAACCTATCACCCGCTAGTCTCTTCAACATGTGCTGCATAATTGTTGCAATATGGTTTTTATCTCTCCCTACCACCCATTCAATTATTACACAGACCCTATACACCTAGCTTCCCTCCTGATCCCTTACCTAACTTATATATATGGTACCACCTCTAGAACTGGGCTGGGGACCCTCATCCTCAGAGAAGACAATAAACGTACCTCAGGGAAAACTCAAGGTTCTCCCCGGAGCTGTTTGAATATTTTCTTCTCCTACCACCCTATATAGATATATAAGTTAAAATAGGTGTCTCTTGTGTAAATTTTCTTATTTAGATGACCTCGCCTGATCCAGTGTATGTAAATAGTCAGTGCCTGCCTGCCTGCCTGCCTGCTTGCCTGCCTGCCTGCCTGCCTGCCTGCCTGCCTGCCTGCCTGCCTGCCTGCCTGCCTGCCTGCCTGCCTGCCTGCCTGCCTGCCTGCCTGCCTGCCTGCCTGCCTGCCTGCCTGCCTCCAAATGAGATATTTTTCCTTTTATATAGTGGCAGTCGCATAACAATAGTCCAGACATACTCGCAACAACACACAAGTCCAGACATCCTTCCAACAACACACACTAAAAATCCAGAACAAACACCCAGAAAAATCTCACACTTCCAAATAAGAAGGACTAGCATGAGAGGTGATCTGAACACCTTCACGTCACCAGAAGTGCCGGCAGCCAATAATGGTGTGGCATCAAGAATCTTGAGAACTCAAGCAGCTTCGCTCCGACAATATGGTCCTCCACTTAACCGGCAAGGAGCCGCCCACTCATTTTCTACCCCTGTACCCCAGTAAATACGTGGGTTCAATCTCATTTATTTTGTATTTGCTAAGGTGGGAATATACAGACTATTATTCTTTTTCGTTTTTATCTCGTGTGGGTTCCCCCCCTCTCTCTCTCTCTCTCTCTCTCTTTCTCTTTCTCTCTCTCCCTCCCCGCTCTCTCTCTCTTTTTTTTACACAGGGTTTGACAAGGTAAGGTTAAGGATTCCTACCTATATTGACAAGCTATTTGCAGGTTAAAGATTCCTAACTTTATTGATAAGCTAAGAGCTGTTACCTACATCAGCTCATTTGAAAGCATTTTTATTGTTATGAGACATACAAGTAGGGAACAGGATAAAGTTGGAGCCATCTGTGGGCCAGCATTTTCATCTGATCAACTGACTTTATATCGTTGACATTATAATGCTGTACGAATGTGTTCCAGACTTGAGTCATCCTGGGGATAAATGATCTCAGATGAAGTGATGTTCTGGAGAAGGGTACAGCTAGAGTGAAGTTGCTGCTTACTGCCCGTCTTGTGGTATAGAAGCTTGCTTCACGCTGTCCTCGAAGTGGATCACTCTCTCTCTCTCTCTCTCTCTCTCTCTCTCTCTCTCTATATATATATATATATATATATATATATATATATATATATATATATATATATATATATATATATATATATATATACAGAGAGAGAGAGAGAAAGAAAGACAGAGACAGGAAGACAGGCAGAATTTACTGAGGCTTCCATATAACGAGAATTTTGCGTTCTTGCCTAATGGTCTTATAAAAGTTAACATACATGTAGTTTTAAAGAATTCAGAGGCAGTTAAGATCATGTTAATGAATTCACCGACAAAAAACTCAGTAGGAGAGGGAGAGGTATACAAGGTGTCATACAGTGGGTGCAATTTGCTTTACATTGAGAAGACAAGTACATCCCCTAGAATCTAGGTTAGCACAGCAACAGTACTTGAACCGGACAGTGCAGAAGTCACTTGCAATAACCTTGCTGGATGGTCTGATGCCCAAATAATATATCCTAGTTCGTCAGGAGTGAAAAGACGCATCTTAGTTCGTCAGGAGTGAAAAGACGCATCTTAGTTCGTCAGGAGTGAAAAGACGCATCTTAGTTTGTCAGGAGTGAAAAGACGCATCTTAGTTCGTCAGGAGTGAAAAGACGCATCTTAGAGTCGGCGATTATAAAACATGTTAGTCTTTCCTTGTATAATAATAGCCATGGCTTGTTCAGGCTTGATTCTTCATTAACTAAGGCCATTGTCCATAACCGTAAGCCTGGTAACTATTACCATTACATTACCTATCGCGGGGTTTTTAGGCTTGGCTATCATTTTTATTTTTTGCTCATTTTTTTTCTTGATTTCTCACACTTAGGGTCGCACCTGAGCTAGGACCCCTAGCTACCTTCTCCAGTCTTTCCTGATTGGACTGCGTCTTGGAACACCTACTTGGGCTCTCCTAATTTCAAATTCCGTCATTCCATCACGCATCACGAAGAACAAGATGGGTCGTCATAAGATTAAATTTTATTTCAGGGCACTGTCCTTGTGTGTTGAGGAAGGCATGAAGGTGTGTGAAGCCTAACCCCCATCATGCGGCAGGTGTGGGAAGCCCAGCTGGTTAACCCCACTGTGCGGCAGATGTGGGAAGCCCGGCTGGATATCCCTGGTCAAGCCCTCATGGCGTCTTGTTTATACAATTTGCTACCTTCACCACTGTCTAAATTTGTTTGCTCTTTCCTAATATCCTCCACCGCGTCAACATAAGATTTATTCGTTCCTCTGAAATGCCCAACTCAAGTAAATGATCATTCCCACGAGATTCTTGCCCAAAACTGTGTATAAGCGAGTCTTTATCAGTGTATATATCATATGTATATGAGAAGTGAAAGAGATGAAAATGACGAGGCAGGTGAGCTGTACCTTATCACTATGCAGACTTCGTTCTTACAGGTTACAGCGCTCCTAAATACTTGATGGTGTCATTGAGTGTATTCCAGTTAGTTGTGACCCAATACCTTCCAGTGATCCTTTGTTGTTTTCATATGGGATGTATAACCTAGCTGGGGTACGCCAGTGGATGCTTAAACATTGACGGGTATCATCTGATTAAAACCCATGTCATGGTTAATTGGGCTCAAAGTATCGACATACGAGGGTCATTAAGGCTGCATGTCACTGATTCACGGCAAGTCGAAAATTCTTTAATCCCAACTATGGGCGTTTTGGGATTTAAGTATTCTATGCACACGCATACACACACACACACACACACACACACACACACACACACACACACACACACACACACACACACACACATACACACATACACATCAAGTGGTTTACACTCATAAATATATATACAAACTGTATGCATAATGGAATCATATACAGCCGTAATGTATTTACACTGGTGCTCTCAGTGGTACACATCAAGACAAAGACAATCCTCAGACTACTCTATATACAAAGTGTTTTTTATTGCTTTGTCAATAAACATTAAAATACATAAATATCTTAAATTCATACAAAGATTTTTAAAGCAATTATATATGTATGGCGTACATATATGACGTAAACGTTAGGAAACTCTTGCTTATTATTATTATTAAAGATTAGCCGGTATTCTCCCGGCCCGGGCCTTTTCCAAGTGGTGGCCCGGCCTTGGCTCCCTCTTTAGGGAGTGTCTGAGACCTAAGTCTCCCATGGGAGGAGGCACAAGTACCTCCTCATCTTTGGGACCAACTGTCCCCAGGCCTAGCCACAAGCTAGGCCTCTCTGGTCTGCCATCCCCGCCCCAAGGGGGCAAATGGGAATGACAGTCTTATGAGCTAAAGGCTCGGGCTCAGGCACCTAACCTACCCTAGAAGGGTTAGGCATGGTGTCGATCGAAACTCTTGCTCGTCGCAACTGAAGATATACCTCCCTTCTTCTCCAAGAAAAACAGTAATATACATTCTTATGTAAATTCGTAGAAAATTATGTATATTTTACGTAAAATTAAGCTATTTTATGTTTCGTAATATTATTAAAGTTTTAGTATATTGCAAGATTTAGTTTAAGTAACGTTGATAATTGGCATAAGGAAACTGCGTAATTTTAGTTAACTTTTTCCTGGTACGTCTGGACTTTTAAGTAACCCTACAGCAATAATAATAATAATAATAATAATAATAATAATAATAATAATAATAATAATAATAATAATAATAATAATAATAATAATTACAGGATGCATACTACACGAGAAGTATTTCTCTCATATTTCTTAGTACATGAATTCTGAGTTAACTTAAACTCGTACTTCTGGGATTAAGGCCAGTCAGCTACCTGGGACATTAAAGTCACAACATTTCTCTATTTCTAATCGTAAAATAAACTGCAATCCTGAAAACATTTAAGAAGAAGGCTGATAGATCCTTCAGGAGAGAAGACCTAGCTCGGTGTCTTCTCCAACTGGTGTCCCGTCATTGGTTCCCAAATGAGTGTCGGAATTAATACAAGTGCGGCACCGTTTATAGACCTATATTGAGCGCCTAGTGAGTCTTTTTTTTTCATTATGGTGAATGTTTAAGCCTATCGACTCTGCTAGAGTCATTAAGGCTTCATGGTAACCTTTTCACCACCAGAATACATTAATCCCTAAAAAAAGGGTCTACTTGTCTTGATCCTCTTTATTTAGTATTCTCATTAGTTTTACGTCATCAGCAAAACAATGAAATATACGAGTGAATCTCCTCTTGCGGGTCAAACTTTCCTTGATCCTCTGTAGGACTTTACCTCATTTACCTGCTTGTTTTATTTTCTAAATCAATCTCTTGTGGGGTACAATGTCAAATGTTTTCCTACAGTCTAAGAATACGCAATCAACTCGTCCTTGTCTTTATTGTTTGACTTCCGCTATGCTGTGGGAAAACATGAGTAGATTAGTGAGGCAAGACTTATACTCACTAAATCCGTGATGGCTTCTTGTAAAAATAATTCCACCTCTCTAGATGCTAAACCACTTTTCCTGATTAAGTATTCCAACATTTTGGACAATATACATGTCATTGATACTGGCCTATATTTCAGTGCCTCTTGTCTGTTCCTCTGCTTGCAATTTTCCGGCAATTTTTCCATCTCCAGGGTTATGTTGTATATCACTGGTGTAGATTCGCACAGTTCTGCTCCTTCTTTCAGTGTCCATGGTGGTCTGCCGGCAAGCTCCATGGCTTTCTGTGTCTAGTTGTTTTAGTAGAATCATTTCTTCCTCCTCTGATACACGAATTCTCTCTAATATATGCTGATAAGCCCATTAAACCCCCGTAATCTCCCCACCAACCCGGGTTCCTCAGTGAATACCTCCTAAAATCTTATGTGACTCTGCAGTAGTTTCGGCTCTGATTTGGATTTTGCTGCTGTCTTATTCTTAAGCTGACGTTCGGCTTCTCTTCTTATCCTTGCATAGTCATCCCTCACTATTCTGCTCGCCTCTCTACTCTCGGTCAACTCTGTTCTGTACTCTTCCATGCTCTTTCCCACCTTCCTTCGGCCTCTGCAGTTCTGATTAAACCATCTGTTAGCCGCAAACCTTTTTGTTGCCTCCAGGCACTGTCTGGCGAGATCCTCCAACATCTCATAGGTTGTCTGTCCAGTTAGTTTCTGTGCCACTGAATTCCGTTTAGAAAATCTCTCATCCCTGCAGAGTCCTTTCTTCTATAATCTGGTTTACTGTCTGTACCCCCTTCTCTTTTGTGAGTAAGCAAGTTCACCGCTAGACAATTGTCACGTCATCTAGGAAGGCGTCTCGAGGGTGAATTGTACTACGCTATTAGAATCCCTAAAGGAAGAAATTTGTTTTTTATGTATATGAAAAACAAGGAAAAGAATACCTGTAGACAAGTTTATATATAAAACGTAAAACGTGTAAAATCTGGACATAACTATTGCTCTGAAATCTTGAGAACTGGTGAGGTATTAAAGGTATTATATACAGTTAAGGAGGTTGTGGCTGGGTGAGGGGGAAAATGTGAACTTGGTATTGAAAGGCAGTGGTTGTGTAAGCCGTTGGAAAGTATAACTATGCTATTGTTTAGGGGAGGGGGAGCATTTGTTTCTATCACTGACAAAGCTATCGTTATTATTTGTTAATGAGGGTTATATCAGAGAGTACGATTAACTTTCTTGTGTCGAAACCTAACCTAACCTAACCTAACCTAACCTAACCTAACCTAACCTCACCTAATCTAACCTAACCTAACCTAACCTAACCTAACCTAACCTAACCTAACCTAACCTAACCTAACCTAACCTCACCTAACCTAACCTTACCTAGCCTAACCTAACCTAACCTCACCTCACTTCACCTCACCTCACCTCACCTCACCTAACCTAACCTAACCTAACCTAACCTAACCTCACCTCACCTCACCTCACCTCACCTCACCTCATCTCACCTAACCTAACCTAACCTAACCTAATCCAATCTAACATACCATTACCAGACTTAAACTATTTGTGTATTCCAGTCACCATATTGTGCCTTATTGTTCCCTAAGCTAAGCTAACATAGCTTGATAAAACTTCTCCAGATCTAACCCAACAGTCAACAGGATATATACACTGAGAGGTGTATTTCTCTCAGTGTTTGTGTGCTCATAGGCTTGAAACGCAATTAGCCAACTATTAACTAACCTAACCTAACCTACCCTAACCTAGCCTAACCTAAGAAAGATCATATAAAAAGTAAACTGAATTTGTCTTAAACATAATTCTTTTTTTAGTGTTGATATATTTTGTAAATAAATTCAGATGCTTAAGTTTCATTCCGAGCTAAAAGAGAATTATTGCTTTCACATCAGTTGTACTTCAGGACAAAAATGATGAAAGAGGTTCTGAATAAAATGAATGATTAATTGCCTATTCTGAAGGTGGTTGGAAGAAAGTGCTAATAAGAATGTGTAATGAGACACGTTTCGCTCGAAGAGGACCTAAACAAGCTCTGAGCTAAAGGAACTAAAGGAAGAAAATGTAGATAAAGTTGAGTTTCTGTAGACGATTGAATTTACCTCTGTCACTCGATGTAGTTCTAATATTTCCTAAGATCCCTGTGGTTCATATGCGTCTTTAGTTTTCCTCTATGACCTCTCGCCCCCTATGCCTCTCATTTCAATAAGTCTGTCCCTGTCTGCTCTCAAAGCCTCTGAGTATATTGTATGTCGTAACCATATCTCTCCTAATCCTTCTTTCTTCTAAAGTCGTCAGGTTCAGTTCCTTTAGCCTCACTTCATAATTCAATGTACTCAATTGTGGCACTAGTCTTTGCACGCTTGTTTTATGTGGTAGTGAAGGCTGGTTAATGGGTTTAAAGCCTATCACCTACACGAGGGTCATTAAAGCTGCAGTTAACCTATTTACCAGCAGTTAGGAATACTTTAATCTAAAAAAAATAGGGATGAAAGTAAGTTATCAGCATTTGTATATATACAGCGACATACACCTCACAGTGTATGTATAGTGGTGATAGTCAGTAGACAGTTAGTAATGACTTTAAGGGATATATTTTTAGCAAAGCGATATCATTTTATAGGTAAACTAATAAGAGTGAATTTACTTACAAAAAGTGGGTTCTACAATACAGTTAAAAATCTGCTAGTAATTCATCCTAACCTAACTTAGATCACTAGTTAAGTTAGATTACCTTTGGCTGGGTTACTTTTTTTCCCTTTGTTTATAAATACATTTTTTTTGTTCTTATAGGCCCAAGTGTTAGATTCTAATCCTTAGAAAAAGAAATAACTGTCGCATTGATAAGCTGAGCAGCAGAGATATTAGTGTGACTGCGAGAAAAAGACCGTGAAGTGATAACAGTAATCTGAAGCCAAGGCAACAGCGAAGGAGTGTTCGCAAATAAAGATAACAGAATTCTTGGCTTCATATCAAGAAGTATAACTAATAAAAGTCTTCAGGTTATAGTTCATCTTTATATATCTTAGGTTAGACTTCATTTAGATTATGCTGCACAGTTCTGGTATCCACATTACAGGACGGATGTAACTATGTTTGAAAATATACAGAGAAGGGTAACCAAATGTACTCTGGAAAGGCGTAGAATTAGGAGCTTGGCATGTTCTCAATTTTATTTATTCACACTGATCCAAAGTGATATCGACAGTGCAATTTCCAAAAGGATTCAAGACAACCCTTGCATGACTTGAGACATGGAGTAGGAAGCACAGTGCCTGCACTCGGGAGGAGGAGATAGAGGATATCCCAGTTCAGATTGTCACCTTATATGTGAGATCTGCGCTATTCTGGTAGGAGAGACATTGACTGAATGATGGTAAAGGTGCTTCCTTTTCTGGGTACCCTTCCTTGGTGAGAGACTGTCGGAATGGACAAGAAAATAGTAAGGATGATATAGTATAAAACATTGGGGTGAAGGTAGTTTAGAGAATGTAATAAGTTACTTACACGAATATGTATGTCGTGCCGAATAGGAAAAAATGTTCAATTAGCAGGAACTCATTTACAATTAAGTCCTTTCTAAAATTTTGTCTTATACGTTTAAAGAGCGTGTGACCGATACCATGATGGTACCATGAAGATAATATAGCAGGTTAGGCTGCACATACCCTAATGGTCCTCACACGCCATACCATAAACCCCACTTATTTTTTCATAAATGTTAATGCAAAAATTAATAACTTTGTACCAAAGAACCTTAGAAAACTGACCTAACATTATAACAAGCACAATTTAATTTAGTCTTAGATAAGTTTACAATAATTTAATAATAAACAAACATAATGAAATATATATTTTTCGTTAGGTTCAGAAAGATTTTTGTAAAATTATTGCATACATAAATTTTTGTTTGCCTTATTCGGCAAGAAGAGTGTTGCTATTTAAGCAAAAATCGCAAGTTTTACCTATTCAGCACGACATACATACATACAATATATATATATATATATATATATATATATATATATATATATATATATATATATATATAGCGGATGGGTCTATGAAAGATGAGGTGAATCATAGAATTGATGAGGGAAAAAGAGTGAGTGGTGCACTTAGGAGTCTGTGGAGACAAAGAACTTTGTCCTTGGAGGCAAAGAGGGGAATGTATGAGAGTATAGTTTTACCAACGCTCTTATATGGGTGTGAAGCGTGGGTGATGAATGTTGCAGCGAGGAGAAGGCTGGAGGCAGTGGAGATGTCATGTCTGAGGGCAATGTGTGGTGTGAATATAATGCAGAGAATTCGTAGTTTGGAAGTTAGGAGGAGGTGCGGGATTACCAAAACTGTTGTCCAGAGGGCTGAGGAAGGGTTGTTGAGGTGGTTCGGACATGTAGAGAGAATGGAGCGAAACAGAATGACTTCAAGAGTGTATCAGTCTGTAGTGGAAGGAAGGCGGGGTAGGGGTCGGCCTAGGAAGGGTTGGAGGGAGGGGGTAAAGGAGGTTTTGTGTGCGAGGGGCTTGGACTTCCAGCAGGCATGCGTGAGCGTGTTTGATAGGAGTGAATGGAGACAAATGGTTTTTAATACTTGACGTGCTGTTGGAGTGTGAGCAAAGTAACATTTATGAAGGGATTCAGGGAAACCGGCAGGCCGGACTTGAGTCCTGGAGATGGGAAGTACAGTGCCTGCACTCTGAAGGAGGGGTGTTAATGTTGCAGTTTAAAAACTGTAGTGTAAAGCACCCTTCTGGCAAGACAGTGATGGAGTGAATGATGGTGAAAGTTTTTCTTTTTCGGGCCACCCTGCCTTGGTGGGAATCGGCCGGTGTGATAATAAATATATATATATATATATATATATATATATATATATATATATATATATATATATATATATATATATATATATTATTTATTTATTTATTTATTTATTTATATAAATACGCCTGTGTGTGTGTGTGTGATATGTATATTATTTGTGAATGAGTGCACTTATCCCAAGTCAATTAATAATGAACATTAAAATGGTATAGAATACCGACAGGTTGTTAGGTACGACACATATGCAACAGTTAGGTATCTTTATTGCGAAACGTTTCGCCTGCACAGTAGGCTTCTTCAGTCGAGTACAGACACTGCAACACAAGGGTATCTTGGTACAGACCTGAAATCAACTTGGACAACTTCTACTAGTGAGAATGGCTGGATTTGAGAGGGACCTGACCTCCCAACGACTTCATTCTTACCTCTACTAGTGGCCTACATCTCACCTCCTGGCGGTATATAAAGCTCCATCCTGTCACTTCAACTCCATATTGTTTCAGACTATGGTACAATACTCTACAGACTGAGGGACTGACCACCTCAAAACTTTAAGGGTGATGGACTGATTACATCGTCTTCAAGTATCTTCTGCTTCTATCAACTTTTCTGTACTCGACTAAAGAAGCCTACTGTGTAGGCGAAACGTTTCAAAATAAAGATACCTAACTGTTGCATATGTGTCTTACCTCAATTAATAAGGTCACTTAAAGTTAACTTTTATTCTGAGTACTAACCAAAGACTGGAGATATTTACGAGTTTACGTACTCTTAAGTAAGATCTCCCCGGCGTGTTCCTCGAGGCTGGAGGAGGCCTCTTGATCCAAGGAACTGGAATTACCCTTCCCCTCCCATGGAAGAAAAGAATAAAGGAAAGGGGATGAGGGAAAGGTATCTTGATCGAACAACTTGGAGTTATGGCTGGACGCCATAATTTTTACTAATTGACTTTTACGACTTATGCATCAAAGATAATTAGCCTCGTAATTTCAATATCATAGGCAGGATTTTTTTTTTTTGGCGCAGCAACGGGAATACTTACTTTTAGCCCCTTGTGGCATGATAACGGGAACACTTGCCTCTTATGTTGCTGCAGTGCATAAGAGGAATGTTTCTGTGTTGTGCTGCAACATAAGAGGAATGTTTCTGTCTTGTGCTGCAACATAAGAGGAATGTTTCTGTGTTGTGCTGCAACATAAGAGGAATGTTTCTGTGTTGTACTGCAACATAAGAGGAATGTTTCTGTGTTGTGCAGCAACATAAGAGGAATGTTTCTGTCTTGTGCTGCAACATAAGAGGAATGTTTCTGTGTTGTGCTGCAACATAAGAGGAATGTTTCTGTCTTGTGCTGCAACATAAGAGGAATGTTTCTGTGTTGTGCTGCAACATAAGAGGAATGTTTCTGTGTTGTGCTGCAACATAAGAGGAATGTTTCTGTCTTGTGCTGCAACATAAGAGGAATGTTTCTGTCTTGTGCTGCAACATAAGAGGAATGTTTCTGTGTTGTGTAGCAACATAAGAGGAATGTTTCTGTCTTGTACTGCAACATAAGAGGAATGTTTCTGTGTTGTGCTGCAACATAAGAGGAATGTTTCTGTCTTGTGCAGCAACATAAGAGGAATGTTTCTATCTTATGCTGCAACATAAGAGGAATGTTTCTGTGTTGTACTGCAACATAAGAGGAATGTTTCTGTGTTGTACTGCAACATAAGAGGAATGTTTCTGTGTTGTACTGCAACATAAGAGGAATGTTTCTGTGTTGTACTGCAACATAAGAGGAATGTTTCTGTGTTGTACTGCAACATAAGAGGAATGTTTCTGTGTTGTACTGCAACATAAGAGGAATGTTTCTGTCTTGTGCTGCAACATAAGAGGAATGTTTCTGTCTTGTGCTGCAACATAAGAGGAATGTTTCTGTCTTGTGCTGCAACATAAGAGGAATGTTTCTGTGTTGTGTAGCAACATAAGAGGAATGTTTCTGTGTTGTACTGCAACATAAGAGGAATGTTTCTGTGTTGTGTAGCAACATAAGAGGAATGTTTCTGTCTTATGCTGCAACATAAGAGGAATGTTTCTGTCTTGTGCTGCAACATAAGAGGAATGTTTCTGTCTTATGCTGCAACATAAGAGGAATGTTTCTGTCTTGTGCTGCAACATAAGAGGAATGTTTCTGTGTTGTACTGCAACATAAGAGGAATGTTTCTGTGTTGTGTAGCAACATAAGAGGAATGTTTCTGTCTTATGCTGCAACATAAGAGGAATGTTTCTGTCTTGTGCTGCAACATAAGAGGAATGTTTCTGTCTTATGCTGCAACATAAGAGGAATGTTTCTGTCTTGTGCTGCAACATAAGAGGAATGTTTCTGTCTTGTGCTGCAACATAAGAGGAATGTTTCTGTGTTGTACTGCAACATAAGAGGAATGTTTCTGTGTTGTGTAGCAACATAAGAGGAATGTTTCTGTCTTATGCTGCAACATAAGAGGAATGTTTCTGTGTTGTGCTGCAACATAAGAGGAATGTTTCTGTCTTGTGCTGCAACATAAGAGGAATGTTTCTGTGTTGTGCAGCAACATAAGAGGAATGTTTCTGTGTTGTACTGCAACATAAGAGGAATGTTTCTGTCTTGTGCTGCAACATAAGAGGAATGTTTCTGTCTTGTGCTGCAACATAAGAGGAATGTTTCTGTGTTGTGCAGCAACATAAGAGGAATGTTTCTGTGTTGTACTGCAACATAAGAGGAATGTTTCTGTGTTGTGCTGCAACATAAGAGGAATGTTTCTGTCTTGTGCTGCAACATAAGAGGAATGTTTCTGTGTTGTGCAGCAACATAAGAGGAATGTTTCTGTGTTGTACTGCAACATAAGAGGAATGTTTCTGTCTTGTGCTGCAACATAAGAGGAATGTTTCTGTCTTGTGCTGCAACATAAGAGGAATGTTTCTGTGTTGTGTAGCAACATAAGAGGAATGTTTCTGTCTTGTGCTGCAACATAAGAGGAATGTTTCTGTCTTGTGCTGCAACATAAGAGGAATGTTTCTGTCTTGTGCAGCAACATAAGAGGAATGTTTCTGTCTTGTGCAGCAACATAAGAGGAATGTTTCTGTCTTGTGCTGCAACATAAGAGGAATGTTTCTGTCTTGTGCAGCAACATAAGAGGAATGTTTCTGTCTTGTGCTGCAACATAAGAGGAATGTTTCTGTGTTGTGCAGCAACATAAGAGGAATGTTTCTGTCTTGTGCAGCAACATAAGAGGAATGTTTCTGTCTTGTGCTGCAACATAAGAGGAATGTTTCTGTCTTGTGCTGCAACATAAGAGGAATGTTTCTGTCTTGTGCTGCAACATAAGAGGAATGTTTCTGTCTTGTGCTGCAACATAAGAGGAATGTTTCTGTCTTGTGCAGCAACATAAGAGGAATGTTTCTGTGTTGTGCTGCAACATAAGAGGAATGTTTCTGTCTTGTGCAGCAACATAAGAGGAATGTTTCTGTGTTGTGCTGCAACATAAGAGGAATGTTTCTGTCTTGTGCAGCAACATAAGAGGAATGTTTCTGTCTTGTGCTGCAACATAAGAGGAATGTTTCTGTCTTGTGCAGCAACATAAGAGGAATGTTTCTGTCTTGTGCTGCAACATAAGAGGAATGTTTCTGTCTTGTGCAGCAACATAAGAGGAATGTTTCTGTCTTGTGCAGCAACATAAGAGGAATGTTTCTGTCTTGTGCTGCAACATAAGAGGAATGTTTCTGTGTTGTGCAGCAACATAAGAGGAATGTTTCTGTCTTGTGCTGCAACATAAGAGGAATGTTTCTGTCTTGTGCAGCAACATAAGAGGAATGTTTCTGTCTTGTGCAGCAACATAAGAGGAATGTTTCTGTCTTGTGCTGCAACATAAGAGGAATGTTTCTGTCTTGTGCAGCAACATAAGAGGAATGTTTCTGTCTTGTGCAGCAACATAAGAGGAATGTTTCTGTCTTGTGCAGCAACATAAGAGGAATGTTTCTGTCTTGTGCAGCAACATAAGAGGAATGTTTCTGTCTTGTGCAGCAACATAAGAGGAATGTTTCTGTGTTGTGCAGCAACATAAGAGGAATGTTTCTGTCTTGTGCAGCAACATAAGAGGAATGTTTCTGTCTTGTGCAGCAACATAAGAGGAATGTTTCTGTCTTGTGCAGCAACATAAGAGGAATGTTTCTGTCTTGTGCAGCAACATAAGAGGAATGTTTCTGTCTTGTGCAGCAACATAAGAGGAATGTTTCTGTCTTGTGCAGCAACATAAGAGGAATGTTTCTGTCTTGTGCTGCAACATAAGAGGAATGTTTCTGTCTTGTGCAGCAACATAAGAGGAATGTTTCTGTCTTGTGCTGCAACATAAGAGGAATGTTTCTGTCTTGTGCAGCAACATAAGAGGAATGTTTCTGTCTTGTGCTGCAACATAAGAGGAATGTTTCTGTCTTGTGCAGCAACATAAGAGGAATGTTTCTGTCTTGTGCTGCAACATAAGAGGAATGTTTCTGTCTTGTGCTGCAACATAAGAGGAATGTTTCTGTCTTGTGCAGCAACATAAGAGGAATGTTTCTGTCTTGTGCTGCAACATAAGAGGAATGTTTCTGTCTTGTGCAGCAACATAAGAGGAATGTTTCTGTGTTGTGCAGCAACATAAGAGGAATGTTTCTGTCTTGTGCTGCAACATAAGAGGAATGTTTCTGTCTTGTGCTGCAACATAAGAGGAATGTTTCTGTCTTGTGCAGCAACATAAGAGGAATGTTTCTGTCTTGTGCAGCAACATAAGAGGAATGTTTCTGTCTTGTGCAGCAACATAAGAGGAATGTTTCTGTGTTGTGCAGCAACATAAGAGGAATGTTTCTGTCTTGTGCTGCAACATAAGAGGAATGTTTCTGTCTTGTGCAGCAACATAAGAGGAATGTTTCTGTCTTGTGCTGCAACATAAGAGGAATGTTTCTGTCTTGTGCAGCAACATAAGAGGAATGTTTCTGTCTTGTGCAGCAACATAAGAGGAATGTTTCTGTCTTGTGCTGCAACATAAGAGGAATGTTTCTGTCTTGTGCTGCAACATAAGAGGAATGTTTCTGTCTTGTGCTGCAACATAAGAGGAATGTTTCTGTCTTGTGCAGCAACATAAGAGGAATGTTTCTGTGTTGTGCAGCAACATAAGAGGAATGTTTCTGTCTTGTGCAGCAACATAAGAGGAATGTTTCTGTCTTGTGCAGCAACATAAGAGGAATGTTTCTGTCTTGTGCTGCAACATAAGAGGAATGTTTCTGTGTTGTGCAGCAACATAAGAGGAATGTTTCTGTGTTGTGCAGCAACATAAGAGGAATGTTTCTGTCTTGTGCAGCAACATAAGAGGAATGTTTCTGTCTTGTGCAGCAACATAAGAGGAATGTTTCTGTCTTGTGCAGCAACATAAGAGGAATGTTTCTGTCTTGTGCAGCAACATAAGAGGAATGTTTCTGTCTTGTGCTGCAACATAAGAGGAATGTTTCTGTCTTGTGCAGCAACATAAGAGGAATGTTTCTGTCTTGTGCAGCAACATAAGAGGAATGTTTCTGTGTTGTGCTGCAACATAAGAGGAATGTTTCTGTGTTGTGCAGCAACATAAGAGGAATGTTTCTGTCTTGTGCTGCAACATAAGAGGAATGTTTCTGTCTTGTGCTGCAACATAAGAGGAATGTTTCTGTCTTGTGCTGCAACATAAGAGGAATGTTTCTGTCTTGTGCTGCAACATAAGAGGAATGTTTCTGTCTTGTGCTGCAACATAAGAGGAATGTTTCTGTGTTGTGCAGCAACATAAGAGGAATGTTTCTGTCTTGTGCTGCAACATAAGAGGAATGTTTCTGTCTTGTGCAGCAACATAAGAGGAATGTTTCTGTGTTGTGCAGCAACATAAGAGGAATGTTTCTGTCTTGTGCTGCAACATAAGAGGAATGTTTCTGTCTTGTGCTGCAACATAAGAGGAATGTTTCTGTCTTGTGCTGCAACATAAGAGGAATGTTGCTGTGTTGCGCAGCAAGAGGAATACTTTAATCCTATGTTGCGCAGCAAGAGGAACGCTTTTTCTCTTCTGTTGTGCAACAACAGGAATACTTTTCTCCTCTGTTATGCAAAAACAGGAATACTGTTCTCCGTTGAGCTGCACAAGGAATACATTTCTGTTGTGCAGCAAAAGAAACAATTTTCTCATCTGTTATAAAGCAACGGAAATACTTTTTTTCCACTGTTCGGCAACAGTAACATCCTTCTGTTGCGCAGTAAAGGGAAGAATTTTCTTTCTTATTTTACAACAGAAAAACTTTTCTCCTGTGACGTGCAACAGAGACCAAACATTATAAGAAGTTCTGGAGACTCAGCAATCACAGGGTGTGACCCCTGGAGACTCAATCACAGGGTGTGACCCCTGGAGACTCAATCACAGGGTGTGACCCCTGGAGACTCAATCACAGGGTATGGCCCTGGAGACTCAGCAATCACAGGGTGTGACCCCTGGAGACTCAATCACAGGGTGTGACCCCTGGAGACTCAGCAACCACAGGGTGTGACCCCTGGAGACTCAGCAATCACAGGGTGTGACCCCTGGAGACTCAGCAATCACAGGGTGTGACCCCTGGAGACTCAGCAACCACAGGGTGTGACCCTGGAGACTCAGCAACCGCAGGGTGTGACCCTGGAGACTCACCAACCACAGGGTGTGACTCTGGAAACTCACAAACCGCAGGGTGTGACCCTGGAGACTCACCAACCACAGGGTGTAACCATGGAGACTCATCAACCGCAGGGTGTGACCCAGGAGACTCACCAGTCACAGGGTGTAACCATGGAGACTCACCAACCGCAGGGTGTGACCCTGGAGACTCACCAATCACAGGGTGTGACCCTGGTGACTCAGCAACCGCAGGGTGTGACCCCTGGAGACTCACCAACCACAGGGTGTAACCATGGAGACTCACCAACCGCAGGGTGTGACCCTGGAGACTCACCAACCACAGGGTGTAACCATGGAGACTCACCAACCGCAGGGTGTGACCCTGGAGACTCACCAACCACAGGGTGTAACCATGGAGACTCACCAACCGCAGGGTGTGACCCTGGAAACTCAGCAATCACAGGGTGTAACCATGGAGACTCACCAACCGCAGGGTGTGACCCTGGAGACTCAATCACAGGGTGTAACCATGGAGACTCAGCAATCACAGGGTGTAACCATGGAGACTCACCAACCGCAGGGTGTGACCCTGGAGACTCAGCAATCACAGGGTGTGACCCTGGAGACTCAGCAACTGCAGGGTGTGACCCCTGGAGACTCAGCAACCACAGGGTGTGACCCCTGGAGACTCAGCAATCACAGGGTGTGACCCCTGGAGACTCAGCAATCACAAAATGTGACCCTGGAGACTCACCAATCACAAGGTGTAACCCTGGAGACTCACCAATCACAAAGTGTGACCCTGGAGACTCACCAATCACAAGGTGTGACCCTGGAGACTCAGAAATCACAGGGTGTGACCCCTGGAGACTCACCAATCACAGGGTGTGACCCTGGAGACTCACCAATCACAAGGTGTGACCCTGGAGACTCACCAACCACAGGGTGTGACCCCTGGAGACTCACCAACCACAGGGTGTGACCCTGGAGACTCACCAATCACAGGGTGTGACCCTGGAGACTCACCAACCACAGGGTGGTGTGACCCTGGAGACTCACCAATCACAGGGTGTGACCCTGGAGACTCACCAACCGCAGGGTGTGACCCTGGAGACTCACCAACCACAGGGTGTGACCCTGGAGACTCACCAATCACAGGGTGTGACCCTGGAGACTCACCAACCGCAGGGTGTGACCCTGGAGACTCAACAATCACAGGGTGTGACCATGGAGACTCACCAATCACAGGGTGTGACCATGGAGACTCAGCAATCACAGGGTATGACCCCTGGAGACTCAGCAATCACAGGGTGTGACCCTGGAGACTCAGCAATCACAGGGTGTGACCCTGGAGACTCAGCAATCACAGGGTGTGACCCCTGGAGACTCAGCAATCACAGGGTGTGACCCCTGGAGACTCAGCAACCACAGGGTGTGACCCTGGAGATTCACCAACCGCAGGGTGTGACCCTGGAGACTCAATCACAGGGTATGACCCCTGGAGACTCAAATATCATAGGATATGACGCTGGAGACTCACCAATCACAGGGTGTGACCCTGGAGACTCACCAATCACAGGGTGTGACCCTGGAGATTCACCAACCGCAGGGTGTGACCCTGGAGACTCACCAACCACAGGGTATGACCCCTGGAGACTCACCAATCACAGGGTGTGACCATGGAGACTTAACCACAGAGTGTGACCCGAGAAATACTACAATCACAGGGTGTGACCCTGGAGACTCAATAATCAGAGGGTGTGACCTGTGTCACATCACAATCACAGGGAGTGACCCTGGAGGCTTAACAATCACAGGGTGTGACCCTGGAAACTCAACAATCACAGGGTGTGACCCTGGAGACTCAACAATCGCAGGGTGTGACCATGGAGACTCAACAATCACAGGGTGTGACCCTGGAGACTTAACCACAGAGTGTGACCCGGGAGATACTACAATCACAAGGTGTCACTCTGGAGACTCAATCACAGGGTGTGACCCTGGGGACTCAACAATCACAGGGTGTGACCAGGGAGACTCAACAATCAAAGGGTGTGACAAGGGAGGTACTACAATCACAAGGTGTGACCCTGGAGACTCAACAACCACAGGGTGTGACCCTGGAGACTCGACAACCACAAGGTGTGACCCTGGAGACTCAACAACCACAGAGTGTGACCCGGAGACACTACAACCGCAGGGTGTGACCCTGGAGACTCAACAATCACAGGGTGTGACCCTGGAGACTCAACAACCACAGTGTGACCCTTGAGATACTACAATCACAGAGTGTGACCCGGTAGACACCACAATTACAGGGTCTGACCCTGAAGACTCAACAATCTCAGAGTGTGACCCCATAGATATCACAATCACAGGGTATGACTCTGGAGACTCAACAATCACAGGTGTGACCCTAGAGACTCAGCAATCACAGGGTGTGACGGGGATCTGGCACATCCTTGACATGGTACCGACGTCTTCAACTTTCCAGTGATCCTATTTTGAAGGCCGCTAACTTTTTGTGACCTGTCGTGGTTTCGTTTACGCTCCCAGGCTGTGTGCGTGATGACGGAAAGTTCAGTGGTGTGTGTGTGTGTGTGTGTGTGTGTGTGTGTATGTGTGTGTGTGTGTGTGTGTGTGTGTGTGTGTGTGTGTATGTGTGTGTGTGTGTGTGTATGTGTGTGTGTGTGTGTGTGTGTGTGTGTGTGTGTGTGTGTTTGTGTGTGTTTGTGTGTGTTTGTGTGTGTTTGTGTGTGTGTGTGTGTGTGTGTGTGTGTGTGTGTGTGTGTGTGTATGTGTGTGTGTGTGTGTGTGTGTGTGTGTGTGTGTGTGTGTGTGTGTGTGTGTGTGTGTGTGTGTGTGTGTGTGTGTGTATGTGTGTGTGTGTGTGTGTGTGTGTATGTGTGTGTGTGTGTGTGTGTGTGTGTGTGTGTGTGTGTGTGTATGTGTGTGTATGTGTGTGTGTGTGTGTTTGTGTGTGTGTGTGTGTGTGTGTGTGTGTGTGTGTGTGTGTGTGTGTGTGTGTGTGTGTTTGTGTGTGTTTGTGTGTGTGTGTGTGTGTGTGTGTGTGTTTGTGTGTGTGTGTGTGTGTGTGTGTATGTGTGTGTGTGTGTGTGTGTGTGTGTGTGTGTGTGTTTGTGTGTGGGTGTGTGTATGCGTGTGTGTGTGTGTGTGTTTGTGTGTTTGTGTGTGTGTGTGTGCGTACACACCTAGTTGAGGTTGCAGGGGTCGATTCCAACGTCCTGTGTGTGTGTGTGTGTGTGTGTGTACTCACCTAGTTGTACTCACCTAGTTGAGGTTGCGGGGGTTGAGTCCGAGCTCCTGGCCCCGCCTCTTCACTGATCGCTACTAAGTCACTCTCCCTGAACCGTGAGCTTTATCATACCTCTGCTTAAAGCTATGTATGGATCCTGCCTCCACTACATCGCTTCCCAAACTATTCCACTTACTGACTACTCTGTGACTGAAGAAATACTTCCTAACATCCCTGTGAGTCATCTGTGTCTTCAGCTTCCAACTGTGTCCCCTTGTTACTGTGTCCAATCTCTGGAACATCCTGTCTTTGTCCACCTTGTCAATTCCTCTCAGTATTTTGTATGTCGTTATCATGTCCCCCCTATCTCTCCTGTCCTCCAGTGTCGTCAGGTTGATTTCCCTTAACCTCTCCTCGTAGGACATACCTCTTAGCTCTGGGACTAGTCTTGTTGCAAACCTTTGCACTTTCTCTAGTTTCTTTACGTGCTTGGCTAGGTGTGGGTTCCAAACTGGTGCCGCATACTCCAATATGGGCCTAACGTCCACGGTGTACAGGGTCCTGAACGATTCCTTATTAAGATGTCGGAATGCTGTTCTGAGGTTAGCTAGGCGCCCATATGCTGCAGCAGTTATTTGGTTGATGTGCGCTTCAGGAGATGTGCCTGGTGTTATACTCACCCCAAGATCTTTTTCCTTGAGTGAGGTTTGTAGTCTCTGGCCCCCTAGACTGTACTCCGTCTGCGGTCTTCTTTGCCCTTCCCCAATCTTCATGACTTTGCACTTGGTGGGATTGAACTCCAGGAGCCAATTGCTGGACCAGGTCTGCAGCCTGTCTAGATCCCTTTGTAGTTCTGCCTGGTCTTCGATCGAGTGAATTCTTCTCATCAACTTCACGTCATCTGCAAACAGGGACACCTCAGAGTCTGTTCCTTCCGTCATGTCGTTCACAAATACCAGAAACAGCACTGGTCCTAGGACTGACCCCTGTGGGACCCCGCTGGTCACAGGTGCCCACTCTGACACCTCGCCACGTACCATGACTCGCTGCTGTCTTCCTGACAAGTATTCCCTGATCCATTGTAGTGCCTTCCCTGTTATCCCTGCTTGGTCCTCCAGTTTTTGCACCAATCTCTTGTGTGGAACTGTGTCAAACGCCTTCTTGCAGTCCAAGAATATGCAATCCACCCACCCCTCTCTCTCTTGTCTTACTGCTGTCACCATGTCATAGAACTCCAGTAGGTTTGTGACACAGGATTTCCCGTCCCTGAAACCATGTTGGCTGCTGTTGATGAGATCATTCCTTTCTAGGTGTTCCACCACTCTTCTCCTGATAATCTTCTCCATGATTTTGCATACTATACATGTCAGTGACACTGGTCTGTAGTTTAATGCTTCATGTCTGTCTCCTTTTTTAAAGATTGGGACTACATTTTCTGTCTTCCATGCCTCAGGCAATCTCCCTGTTTCGATAGATGTATTGAATATTGTTGTTAGGGGTACACATAGCGCCTCTGCTCCCTCTCTCAGTACCCATGGGGAGATGTTATCTGGCCCCATTGCCTTTGAGGTATCTAGCTCACTCAGAAGCCTCTTCACTTCTTCCTCGGTTGTGTGCACTGTGTCCAGCACATGGTGGTGTGCCCCACCTCTCCGTCTTTCTGGAGCCCCTTCTGTCTCCTCTGTGAACACTTCTTTGAATCTCTTGTTGAGTTCCTCACATACTTCATGGTCATTTCTTGTTGTCTCTCCTCCTTCCTTCCTTAGCCTGATTACCTGGTCCTTGACTGTTGTTTTCCTCCTGATGTGGCTGTACAACAGTTTCGGGTCAGATTTGGCTTTCGCTGCTATGTCATTTTCATATTGTCTTTGGGCCTCCCTTCTTATCTGTGCATATTCGTTTCTGGCTCTACGACTGCTCTCCTTATCCTCCTGGGTTCTTTGCCTTCTATATTTCTTCCATTCCCTAGCACACTTGGTTTTTGCCTCCCTGCACGTTTGGGTAAACTATGGGCTCATCCTGGCTTTTTCATTATTCCTGTTACCCTTGGGTACAAACCTCTCCTCAGCCTCCTTGCTACATATTCCATCATCTCATTAACTGGCTTCCCTGCCAGTTCTCTGTCCCACTGAACCCCGTTCAGGAAGTTCCTCATTCCTGTGTAGTCCCCTTTCTTGTAGTTTGGCTTCATTCGTCCTGGCCTTCCTGCTTCTCCCTCCACTTGTAGCTCTACTGTGTATTCGAAGCTTAAAACCACATGGTCACTGGCCCCAAGGGGTCTTTCATATGTGATGTTCTCGATATCTGCACTACTCAAGGTGAATACTAAGTCCAGCCTTGCTGGTTCATCCTCTCCTCTCTCTCTTGTAGTGTCCCTTACGTGTTGGTACATGAAGTTTTCCAGTACCACCTCCATCATCTTAGCCCTCCATGTATCTTGGCCCCCATGCGGGTCCAAGTTCTCCCAATCGATCTCCTTGTGGTTAAAGTCGTACATGATCAGGAGCTTTGCCCTGCATGCATGAGCTCTTCTGGTCACTGTAGCCAGTGTGTCAACCATCGCTCTATTGCTCTCGTCGTATTCTTGCCTTGGCCTCCTGCTGTTCTGTGGTGGGTTATACATCACTGCTATTACCACCTTGGGACCTCCAGAGTGAAGCGTTCCCGCTATGTAATCACTTTCTTCTCCGCTGTCTCCTCTCTCCAGCTCATCAAAACTCCAGCGATTTTTGATCAGCAATGCCACTCCTCCCCCCCCCCTGTTCCCTCTGTCTTTCCTCAGGATTTGGTATCCAGTTGGAAAGATGGCATCTGTTATCATACCTGTAAGCTTGATTTCTGTGAGAGCTATGATGTCCGGTGATGCCTCTTTGACTCTTTCATGCCATTCCTCCCACTTATTTGTTATTCCATCAGCGTTTGTGTACCATACCTTCAGTTTCCTTTCCAACACTGTGGTTTGGGGGGCCTGTGAGGGTGGGAGACCTGGTAGCATACTGTGGGATTCTATAGCTCGGTGTTGGGTGGAGGCTGTGGGTATGGATTATAGTGTGTGTGTTGGGATGGTGTGATAGGTTGTATGGTTCTGAGAATAGTTGTGTGTGTGCTTGCCCTTGTTGTTCTGTTCTGCTCTGACTGACCTCTGCTGGTTCCATCCTTGTCTCTTTTCCTAGCTCCTTTCGCTTTTTTGTCCTCTCCCTCAGCTGTTGTCGTTCTGATTGTGTTCTGTCTTCTGTGTGTGTGTGTGTGTGTGTGTGTATGTGTGTGTGTGAGTGTGTGTGTGTGTGTGTGTGTGTGTGTGTGTGTGTGTGTGTGTGTGTGTGTGTGTGTGTGTCTGTGTGTGTGTGTGTGTTTGTGTGTTTGTGTGTGTGTGTGTGTGTACTCACCTAGTTGAGGTTGCAGGGGTCGATTCCAACGTCCTGTGTGTGTGTGTGTGTGTGTGTGTGTGTGTGTGTGTGTGTGTGTGTGTGTGTGTGTGTGTGTGTGTGTGTGTGTGTGTTGTGTGTGAGTGTACTCACCTAGTTGAGGTTGCAGTGTGTGTGTGTGTGTACTCACCTAGTTGAGGTTGCGGGGGTCGAGTCCGAGCTCCTGGCCCCGCCCTAGGTCACTTCACTGTGTATCTGATGTATGTATGTCCTGCCTGCTACATCGTGTGTGTGTGTGTGTGTGTGTGTGTGTGTGTGTGTGTGTGTGTGTGTTTTTGTGTGTGTGTGTGTTTGTGTGTGTGTGTGTGTCTGTGTGTGTGTGTGTACTCACCTAGTTGAGGTTTCAGGGGTCGAGTCCAACCTCCTGTGTGTGTGTGTGTGTGTGTGTGTACTCACCTAATTGTGGTTGCAGGGGTCGAGACTCAGCTCCTGGCCCTGTGTGTGTGTGTGTGTGTGTGTGTGTGTGTGTGTGTGTGTGTGTGTGTGTGTGTGTGTGTGTGTGTGTGTGTGTGTGTGTGTGTGTGTGTGTGTGTGTGTGTGTGTGTGTGTGTGTGTGTTTGTGTGTGTTTGTGTGTGTGTGTGTGCGTACACACCTAGTTGAGGTTGCAGGGGTCGATTCCAACGTCCTGTGTGTGTGTGTGTGTGTGTGTGTGTGTGTGTACTCACCTAGTTGTACTCACCTAGTTGAGGTTGCGGGGGTCGAGTCCGAGCTCCTGGCCCCGCCTCTTCACTGATCGCTACTAGGTCACTCTCCCTGAACCGTGAGCTTTATCATACCTCTGCTTAAAGCTATGTATGGATCCTGCCTCCACTACATCGCTTCCCAAACTATTCCACTTACTGACTACTCTGTGGCTGAAGAAATACTTCCTAACATCCCTGTGATTCATCTGTGTCTTCAGCTTCCAACTGTGTCCCCTTGTTACTGTGTCCAATCTCTGGAACATCCTGTCTTTGTCCACCTTGTCAATTCCTCTCAGTATTTTGTATGTCGTTATCATGTCCCCCCTATCTCTCCTGTCCACCAGTGTCGTCAGGTTGATTTCCCTTAACCTCTCCTCGTAGGACATACCTCTTAGCTCTGGGACTAGTCTTGTTGCAAACCTTTGCACTTTCTCTAGTTTCTTTACGTGCTTGGCTAGGTGTGGGTTCCAAACTGGTGCCGCATACTCCAATATGGGCCTAACGTACACGGTGTACAGGGTCCTGAACGATTCCTTATTAAGATGTCGGAATGCTGTTCTGAGGTTTGCTAGGCGCCCATATGCTGCAACAGTTATTTTGTTGATGTGCGCTTCAGGAGATGTGCCTGGTGTTATACTCACCCCAAGATCTTTTTCATTGAGTGAGGTTTGTAGTCTCTGGCCCCCTAGACTGTACTCCGTCTGCGGTCTTCTTTGCCCTTCCCCAATCTTCATGACTTTGCACTTGGTGGGATTGAACTCCAGGAGCCAATTGCTGGACCAGGTCTGCAGCCTGTCCAGATCCCTTTGTAGTTCTGCCTGGTCTTCGATCGAGTGAATTCTTCTCATCAACTTCACGTCATCTGCAAACAGGGACACCTCAGAGTCTGTTCCTTCCGTCATGTCGTTCACAAATACCAGAAACAGCACTGGTCCTAGGACTGACCCCTGTGGGACCCCGCTGGTCACAGGTGCCCACTCTGACACCTCGCCACGTACCATGACTCGCTGCTGTCTTCCTGACAAGTATTCCCTGATCCATTGTAGTGCCTTCCCTGTTATCCCTGCTTGGTCCTCCAGTTTTTGCACCAATCTCTTGTGTGGAACTGTGTCAAACGCCTTCTTGCAGTCCAAGAATATGCAATCCACCCACCCCTCTCTCTCTTGTCTTACTGCTGTCACCATGTCATAGAACTCCAGTAGGTTTGTGACACAGGATTTCCCGTCCCTGAAACCATGTTGGCTGCTGTTGATGAGATCATTCCTTTCTAGGTGTTCCACCACTCTTCTGATAATCTTCTCCATGATTTTGCATACTATACATGTCAGTGACACTGGTCTGTAGTTTAATGCTTCATGTCTGTCTCCTTTTTTTAAAGATTGGGACTACATTTGCTGTCTTCCATGCCTCAGGCAATCTCCCTGTTTCGATAGATGTATTGAATATTGTTGTTAGGGGTACACATAGCGCCTCTGCTCCCTCTCTCAATACCCATGGGGAGATGTTATCTGTCCCCATTGCCTTTGAGGTATCTAGCTCACTCAGAAACCTCTTCACTTCTTCCTCGGTTGTGTGCACTGTGTCCAGCACATTGTGGTGTGCCCCACCTCTCCGTCTTTCTGGAGCCCCTTCTGTCTCCTCTGTGAACACTTCTTTGAATCTCTTGTTGAGTTCCTCACATACTTCATGGTCATTTCTTGTTGTCTCTCCTCCTTCCTTCCTTAGCCTGATTACCTGGTCCTTGACTGTTGTTTTCCTCCTGATGTGGCTGTACAACAGTTTCGGGTCAGATTTGGCTTTCGCTGCTATGTCATTTTCATATTGTCTTTGGGCCTCCCTTCTTATCTGTGCATATTCGTTTCTGGCTCTACGACTGCTCTCCTTATCCTCCTGGGTTCTATGCCTTCTATATTTCTTCCATTCCCTAGCACACTTGGTTTTTGCCTCCCTGCACGTTTGGGTAAACTATGGGCTCATCCTGGCTTTTTCATTATTCCTGTTACCCTTGGGTACAAACCTCTCCTCAGCCTCCTTGCTACATATTCCATCATCTCATTAACTGGCTTCCCTGCCAGTTCTCTGTCCCACTGAACCCCGTTCAGGAAGTTCCTCATTCCTGTGTAGTCCCCTTTCTTGTAGTTTGGCTTCATTCATCCTGACCTTCCTGCTTCTCCCTCCACTTGTAGCTCTACTGTGTATTCGAAGCTTAAAACCACATGGTCACTGGCCCCAAGGGGTCTTTCATATGTGATGTTCTCGATATCTGCACTACTCAAGGTGAATACTAAGTCCAGCCTTGCTGGTTCATCCTCTCCTCTCTCTCTTGTAGTGTCCCTTACGTGTTGGTACATGAAGTTTTCCAGTACCACCTCCATCATCTTAGCCCTCCATGTATCTTGGCCCCCATGCGGGTCCAAGTTCTCCCAATCGATCTCCTTGTGGTTAAAGTCACCCATGATCAGGAGCTTTGCCCTGCATGCATGAGCTCTTCTGGCCACTGTAGCCAGTTTGTCAACCATCGCTCTATTGCTCTCGTCGTACTCTTGCCTTGGCCTCCTGCTGTCCTGTGGTGGGTTATACATCACTGCTATTACCACCTTGGGACCTCCAGAGTGAAGCGTTCCCGCTATGTAATCACTTTCTTCTCCGCTGTCTCCTCTCTCCAGCTCATCAAAACTCCAGCTATTTTTGATCAGCAATGCCACTCCTCCCCCCCCCCTGTTCCCTCTGTCTTTCCTCAGGATTTGGTATCCAGTTGGAAAGATGGCATCTGTTATCATACCTGTAAGCTTGATTTCTGTGAGAGCTATGATGTCCGGTGATGCCTCTTTGACTCTTTCATGCCATTCCTCCCACTTATTTGTTATTCCATCAGCGTTTGTGTACCATACCTTCAGTTTCCTTTCCAACACTGTGGTTTGGGGGGCCTGTGAGGGTGGGAGACCTGGTAGCATACTGTGGGATTCTATAGCTCGGTGTTGGGTGGAGGCTGTGGGTATGGATTATAGTGTGTGTGTTGGGATGGTGTGATAGGTTGTATGGTTCTGAGAATAGTTGTGTGTGTGCTTGCCCTTGTTGTTCTGTTCTGCTCTGACTGACCTCTGCTGGTTCCATCCTTGTCTCTTTTCCTAGCTCCTTTCGCTTTTTTGTCCTCTCCCTCAGCTGTTGTCGTTCTGATTGTGTTCTGTCTTCTGTGTGTGTGTGTGTGTGTGTGTGTGTGTGTGTGTGTGTGTGTGTGTGTGTGTGTGTGTGTGTGTGTGTGTGTTTGTGTGTGTGCGTGTGTGTGTGTGTATGTGTGTGTGTGTGTTTGTGTGTGTTTGTGTGTGTGTGTGTGTGTACTCACCTAGTTGAGGTTGCAGGGGTCGATTCCAACGTCCTGTGTGTGTGTGTGTGTGTGTGTGTGTGTGTGTGTGTGTGTGTGTGTGTGTGTGTGTGTGTGTGTGTGTGTGTGTGTGTGTGTGTGTGAGTGTACTCACCTAGTTGAGGTTGCAGGGGTCGATTCCAACGTCCTGTGTGTGTGTGTGTGTGTGTGTGTGTGTGTGTGTGTGTGTGTGTGTGTGTGTGTGTGTGTGTGTGTGTGTGTGTGTACTCACCTAGTTTAGGTTGCAGGGGTCGAGTCCGAGCTCCTGGCCCCGCCTCTTCACTGGTCGCTACTAGGTCACTCTCCCTGAACCGTGAGCTTTGTCATACCTCTGATTAAAGCTATGTATGGATCCTGCCTCCGCTACATCGTGTGTTTGTGTGTGTGTGTGTGTGTGTGTTTTGTGTGTGTGTGTGTGTGTGTGTTTGTGTGTGTGTGTGTCTGTGTGTGTGTGTGTGTGTACTCACCTAGTTGAGGTTTCAGGGGTCGAATCCAACCTCCTGTGTGTGTGTGTGTGTGTGTACTCACCTAATTATGGTTGCAGGGGTCGAGACTCAGCTCCTGGCCCTGTGTGTGTGTGTGTGTGTGTGTGTGTGTGTGTGTGTGTGTGTGTGTGTGTGTGTGTGTCTGTGTGTCTGTGTCTGTGTGTGTGTCTGTGTGTGTGTGTGTGTGTGTGTGTGTGTGTGTGTGTGTGTGTGTGTGTGTGTGTGTGTGTGTGTGTGTGTGTGTGTACTCATCTAGTTGAGGTTGCAGGGGTCGAGTCCAACCTCCTCTGTGTGTGTGTGTGTGTGTGTGTGTGTGTGTGTGTGTGTGTGTGTGTGTACTCATCTAGTTGAGGTTGCAGGGGTCGAGTCCAACCTCCTCTGTGTTTGTGTGTGTGTGTGTGTGTGTGTGTGTGTGTGTGTGTGTGTGTGTGTCTTTGTGTGTGTGTGTGTGTGTGTGTGTGTGTTTGTGTGTGTGTGTGTGTGTGTGTGTGTGTGTGTGTGTGTGTGTGTGTGTGTGTGTGTGTGTGTGTGTGTGTGTGTGTGTGTGTGTGTGGGATAGGACTTTGTGAAAACTCATACTAGTAATTCCATTTCTATTGGATCGAATTTCTTAAGCTACTTAACTGTTGAATCCATAATAGAAAACTTGCCTATATAAACATCCCACTAAATTTTTCCTAGCTTAGGATGACAGATTTCATTACCTCACCTATAAAACTCATCCTACTTAATGTAATATGACAAGCTGGGAGAATAGATAAATTTTGTTCTAGTGTAACTATAATATATGGAAAACGGTAGGCACACACTGCGAATACACCTAAATTTGGTAAGTAATATAAAAAGAAAACAGAAGCTGTAACCAAGCCCCGCCTTACGATTCCTGAAGGCCGAGTCTCGGGCGACGTGAAGGAAACTCGCTCTTCAGCGGGTCCACCCAGGTGCCAGTATCTTAAATTTAAACCGCCTTTATTATCTTCAGTTCATCAACCCGAGTTCTCAACCTTTTCCCAGGACCCAGAAAGTTTGAGTGCTGCTCTTTACTTTGTTAATGCTGCAGTGGGAAGACCACCTATAAGAAAGAAGATTTTCTTAGGCTTTAACTATAGCATAAATACTAGAAAAGCCAAGTAGTTGACCAAATTTTCCCCAGGGAATCCTAACATATGATACGACCCAGTTGAGTTAACCAAATGTTAGACTTCTGTTTACCGCAAGGTTGGGATCAAATCCATGTTTAAATTTCGGTGTATTTACACTGAGAGTTTACTCTCATCCCACTACTGAAGCCTTAATATATAGACGGATGTTAAGAATAAGGTCAATCACAGCCTTAGTGAATCACGAGCAGTTGCGAGATCTTAAACCCAGCGAAACGAACTATGATCTAACTTAAATGTACACTGGGTGAGAGAACACTGCGAACATTCAAGATGACGTAATATAAATACCATTTGAGAGACAGAGGAAACAGTGCTTCATGCCTGGTTGCTGACGCTGAAGACAGGTTTTTATCAAGAGAAAGTCTTGCCCGGGTAAGCGTATAATTAAAGTAACGACATAGCTAAGACTGTGATGGTCACTGTGATGGTCACTGTGATGGTCACTGTGATGGTCACTGTGATGGTTACTGTGATGGTCACTGTGATGGTCACTGTGATGGTCACTGTGAGGGCCACTGTAACGGTCACTGTGATGGTCACTGTGATGGTCACTGTGATGGTTACTGTGATGGTCACTGTGGTGGTCACTGTGATGGTCGCTGTGATGGTCACTGTGATGTTCACTGTGATGGTCACTGTGAGGGCCACTGTAACGGTCACTGTGATGGTCACTGTGATGGTCACTGTGATGGTTACTGTGATGGTCACTGTAGTGGTCACTGTGATGGTCGTTGTGATGGTCACTGTGATGGTCACTGTGATGGTCACTGTGATGGTTACTGTGATGGTCACTCTGATGGTCACTGTGATGGTCACTGTGAGGGCCACTGTAACGGTCACTGTGATGGTCACTGTGATGGTCACTGTGATGGTTACTGTGATGGTCACTGTTGTGGTCACTGTGATGGTCGCTGTGATGGTCACTGTGATGGTCACTGTGATGGTCACTGTGAGGGCCACTGTAACGGTCACTGTGATGGTCACTGTGATGGTCACTGTGATGGTTACTGTGATGGTCACTGTAGTGGTCACTGTGATGGTCGTTGTGATGGTCACTGTGATGGTCACTGTAATGGTCACTGTGATGGTCACTGTGGTGGTCACTGTGATGGTCACTGTGATGGTCACTGTGGTGGTCACTGTGGTGGTCACTGTGAGAGTCACTGTGGTGGTCACTGTGATGGTCACTGTGGTGGTCACTGTGATGGTCACTGTGGTGGTCACTGTGGTGGTCACTGTGGTGGTCACTGTGATGGTCACTGTGATGGTCACTGTGATGGTCACTGTGATGGTCACTGTGATGGTTACTGTGATGGTCACTGTGATGGTCACTGTGATGGTCACTGTGATGGTCACTGTGATGGTCACTGTGATGGTCACTGTGATGGTCACTGTGATGGTCACTGTGATGGTTACTGTGATGGTCACTGTGGTGGTCACTGTGATGGTTACTGTGATGGTCACTTTGATGGTCACTGTGATGGTCACTGTGGTCACTGTGATGGTTACTGTGATGGTCACTGTGATGGTCACTGTGACAGTCACTGTGATGGGCACTGTGATGGTCACTGTGATGGGCGCTGTGGTGGTCACTGTGATGGTCACTGTGGTGGTCACTGTGACGTTCACTGTGATGGTCGCTGTGGTGGTCACTGTGATAGTCACTGTGATGGCCATTGTGGTGGTCACTGTGGTGGTCACTGTGGTGGTCACTGTGATGGTCACTGTGATGGTTACTGTGATGGTCGCTGTGTTGGTCACTGTGATGGCCATTGTGGTGGTCACCGTGATTGTCACTGTGGTGGTCACTGTGATGGTTACTGTGATGGTCACTGTGATGGTCGCTGTGGTGGTCACTTTGATGGTCACTGTGATGGTCATTGTAATGGCCATTGTGGTGGTCACTGTGATGATCACTGTGGTGGTCACTGTGATTGTTACTGTGATGGTCACTGTGATGGTCACTGTGATGGACACTGTGATGGTCATTGGGATGGTCATTGGGATGGTCGCTGTGATGGACACTGTGATGGACACTGTGATGGTCACTGTGATGGTCACTGTGATGGACACTGTGATGGACACTGTGATGGACACTGTGATGGTCATTGGGATGGTCGCTGTGAGGGTCACTGTAATGGGCACTGTGATGGTTACTGTGGTGGACACTGTGATGGTCACTGTGATGGACACTGTGGTGGACATTGTGATGGTCACTGTGATGGTCATTGGGATGGTCGCTGTGACGGTCACTGTAATGGGCACTGTGATGGTTACTGTGATGGTCACTGTGATGGTCACTGTGATGGACACTGTTATGGACACTGTGATGGACACTGTGATGGTCATTGGGATGGTCGCTGTGATGGTCACTGTAATGGGCACTGTGATGGTTACTGTGGTGCACACTGTGATGGACACTGTGATGGACACTGTGATGGTCATTGTGATGCTCACTGTGATGGACACTGTGATGGTCACTGTGATGGTCATCGTGATGGTCGCTGTGAGGGTCACTGTGAGTCACTGTGATGTACACTGCGACAGACGCTGTCACGGACACTGTTACAGAGACAGACACTATCACTGCCATCCTTCACAACAAGAAGAGTGTCTTACTGTTGCTTCTTAATTAACGAGAGAGTTTCACCAGGAGCTTCATGTAAACACTGCACTACTAGCAGCTGTGACGGATTGATAACACTGCACTACTAGCAGCAGTGACGGATTGATAACACTGCACTACTAGCAGCAGTGACGGATTGATAACACTGCACTGCTAGCAGCAGTGACGGATTGATAACACTGCACTACTAGCAGCAGTGACGGATTGATAACACTGCACTGCTAGCAGCAGTGACGGCTTGATAACACTGCACTACTAGCAGCAGTGACGGATTGATAACACTGCACTACTAGCAGCAGTGACGGATTGATAACACTGCACTACTAGCAGCAGTGACGGATTGATAACACTGCACTGCTAGCAGCAGTGACGGCTTGATAACACTGCACTACTAGCAGCAGTGACGGATTGATAACACTGCACTACTAGCAGCAGTGACGGATTGATAACACTGCACTACTA
>NC_091299.1:12211511-12264011 GCF_038502225.1 Cherax quadricarinatus | reverse complement strand
CTTATAGCTGGGTGTATCTTATAGCTGGGTGTATCTTATAGCTGGGTGTATCTTATAGCTGGGTGTATCTTATAGCTGGGTGTATCTTATAGCTGGGTGCATCTTATAGCTTGGTGTATCTTATAGCTGGGTGCATCTTATAGCTGGGTGGATCTTATAGCTGGGTGTATCTTATAGCTGGGTGTATCTTACAGCTGGGTGTATCTTATAGCTGGGTGGATCTTATAGCTGGGTGTATCTTATAGCTGGGTGTATCTTATAGCTGAGGGTATTTTATAGCTGGGGTAGATCTTATAGCTGGGGTGGATCTTATAGCTGGGTGGATCTTATAGCTGGGGTGGATCTTATAGCTGGATGGATCTTATAGCTGGGTGGGTCTTACAGCTGGCAGTATCTAATAGCTGGGTGGATCTTACAGATGAGAGTATCTTATAGCTGGGTGTATTTCATAGCAGAGTCTGTCTTATAGCTGGTGTATCTTATAGCTGGATGTATCTTATAGCTGGGTGGATCTTAAAGCTGGGTGGATCTTATAGCTGGGTGGATCTTATAGCTGGGTGGATCTTACAACTGGCAGTAACTTATAGCTGGGTGGATCTTATAGCTGGGTGGATCTTATAGCTGGGTGAATCTTATAGCTGGGTGGATCTTATAGCTGGGTGGATCTTATAGCTGGGTGTATCTTATAGCTGAGGTGGATCTTATAGATGGGGTGGATCTTACAGCTGGGTGGATCTTATAGCTGGATGGATCTTATAGCTGGGCGGATCTTATAACTGGAGTGGATCTTATAACTGGGGTGGATCTTATAGCTGGGGTGGATCTTATATCTGGGTGGATCTTATAGCTGGGTGGATCTCATAGCTGGGTGGATCTTATAGCTGGGTGGATCTTACAGCTGGGTGGATCTTATAGCTGGGTGTATCTTATAGCTGAGGTGGATCTTATAGCTGGGGTGGATCTTACAGCTGGGTGGATCTTATAGCTGGATGGATCTTATAGCTGGGCGGATCTTATAACTGGAGTGGATCTTATAACTGGGGTGGATCTTATAGCTGGGGTGGATCTTATATCTGGGTGGATCTTATAGCTGGGTGGATCTCATAGCTGGGTGGATCTTATAGCTGGGTGGATCTTACAGCTGGGTGGATCTTATAGCACGGTTGGATCTTATAGCTGGGTGGATCTTATAGCTTGGTGGGTCTTATAGCTGGGGTGGATCTTATGGCTGGGGTGGATCTTACAGCTGGGTGGATCGTATAGCTGGGTGGATCTTTTAGCTGGGGTGGATCTTATAGCTGGGGTGGATCTTAGAGGTAGGGTGGATCTTATAGCTGGGTGGATCTTATAGATGGGTGGATCTTATAGCTGGGGTGGATCGTATAGCTGGGTGGATCTTATAGCTGGGTGGGTCTTATAGCTGGGTGGATCTTATAGCTGGGTGGATCTTATAGCTGGGTGGATCTTATAGCTGGGTGGATCTTATAGCTGGGGTGGATCTTATAGCTGTGTGGATCTTATAGCTGGGTGGGTCTTATAGCTGGGTGGATCTTATAGCTGGGTGGATCTTATAATTGGGTGGATATTACAGCTGGGTGGATCTTATAGCTGGGGTGGATCTTATAGCTGGGTGGATCTTATAGCTGGGTGGATCTTATAGCTGGGTGGATCTTATAGCTGGGTGGATCTTATAGCTGGGGTGGATCTTATAGCTGGGTGGATCTTATAGCTGGGTGGATCTTATAGCTGGGTGGATCTTATAGCTGGGTGGATCTTACAGCTGGGTGGATCTTATAGCTGGGTGGATCTTATAGCTGGGTGGGTCTTATAGCTGGGGTGGATCTTATAGCTGGGTGGATCTTACAGCTGGGTTGATCTTATAGCTGGGTGGATCTTATAGCTGGGTGGGTCTTATAGCTGGGTGGATCTTATAGCTGGGTGGATCTTACAGCTGGGTGGATCTTATAGCTGGGTGGAGCTTATAGCTGGGTGGATCTTAGAGCTGGGTGCATCTTATAGCTGGGTGGATCTTATAGCTGGGTGGGTCTTATAGCTGGGGTGGATCTTATAGCTTGGTGGATCTTATAGCTGGCTGAATCTTATAGCTGGGTGGCTCTTATAGCTAGGGTGGATTTTATAGCTGGGATGGATCTTACAGCTGGGGTGGATCTTATAACTGGAGTGGAACTTATAGCTGGGTGGATCTTATAGCTGGGTGGACCTTATAGCTGGGGTGAATCTTATAGCTGGGTGGATCTTACAGCTGGGTGGATCTTATAGCTGGGTGGATCTTACAGCTGGGTGGATCTTACAGCTGGGTGGATCTTATAGCTGGGTGGGTCTTATAGCTGGGATGGATCTTATAAGAACATAACATAAGAAAGGAGGAACACTGCAGCAGGCCTGTTGGCCCATACTAGGCAGGTCCTTTACAATTCATCCCACTAACAAACATTTGCCCAACCCAATTTTCAATGCCACCCAAGAAATAAGCTCTGATGTGCAAGTCCCTCTCAAATCCAACCCCTCCCACTCATGTACTTATCCAACCTAAATTTGAAACTACCCAAAGTCCCAGCCTCAATAACCCAACTAGGTAGACTGTTCCACTCATCAACTACCCTATTTCCAAACCAATACTTTCCTATGTCCTTTCTAAATCTAAACTTATCTAATTTAAATCCATTACTGCGGGTTATCTCTTGGAGAGATATCCTCAAGACCTTATTAATATCCCCTTTATTAATACCTATCTTCCACTTATACACTTCGATCAGGTCTCCCCTCATTCTTCGTCTAACAAGTGAATGTAACTTAAGAGTCTTCAATCTTTCTTCATAAGGAAGATTTCTAATGCTATGTATTAATTTAGTCATCCTACGCTGAATGTTTTCTAACGAATTTATGTCCATTCTGTAATATGGAGACCAGAATTGAGCTGCATAATCTAGGTGAGGCCTTACTAATGATGTATAAAGCTGCAGTATGACCTCTGGACTTCTGTTGCTTACACTTCTTGATATAAATCCCAGTAATCTATTTGCCTTATTACGTACGCTTAGGCATTGCTGTCTTGGTTTAAGGTTGCTGCTTACCATAACCCCCAAGTCCTTTTCGCAATCTGTATGGCTAAGTTCTACATTATTTAACTTATAAGTGCTAGGGCTATGGACACTCCCGAGCTTCAGAACCTTGCATTTATCTACATTGAACTGCATCTGCCACTTTTCTGACCAAGAGTAAAGTTTGTCTAAATCCTCCTGAAGTTCCCTAACATCTACGTTTGAATTAATTATCCTACCTATCTTCGTGTCATCGGCGAATTTGCTCATATCACTAGTAATTCCTTCATCAAGATCATTGATATATATTATAAACAACAACGGGCCCAAGACTGATCCCTGTGGAACGCCACTTGTTACTGATCCCCACTCGGATTTAACCCCATTTATGGACACTCTCTGCTTCCTGTCTGTGAGCCATGATTCGATCCACGAGAGCATCCTTCCCCCAATGCCATGAGCTGCTACTTTCTTCAACAGTTTTTGGTGCGGAACTCTATCAAATGCCTTACTAAAATCTAAGTAAATAATATCAAATTCTTTATCGTGGTCAACAGCCTCAAAAGCTTTACTGAAGAAAGTTAATAAATTAGTTAGACAAGACCGGCCTCTTGTGAATCCATGCTGAGTATCATTAATCAAGCTATGCTTATCGAGATGGCTTCTTATAATCTGAGCTATAATTGACTCTAGTAATTTGCCTACAATTGAGGTCAGGCTTATTGGGCGGTAATTTGACGGTAACGACTTGTCCCCTGTTTTAAAAATAGGAATTACATTAGCCGTCTTCCACATATCAGACACTACACCTGTTTGAAGAGATAAATTAAAAATATTAGTTAATGGTTCACAGACTTCCATTTTGCATTCCTTTAGAACCCTTGAAAAAACCTCATCAGGACCCGGTGACTTATTTTGCTTCAGTCGGTCTATCTGCTTCGCAACCATTTCACTAGTGACTGTGATGTTACATAATTTATCTTCTTCTGATCCACTATAAAAATTTATTACCGGAATATTATTAGTGTCTTCCTGTGTAAAAACCAAGAGAAAATAATTATTTAAAATTGAGCACATTTCATTCTCTTTGTCAGTAAGATGCCCATAGTTATTTTTAAGGGGACCTATTTTATCTCTGACTTTTGTTCTATAGACCTGGAAAAAACTTTTTGGGTTAGTTTTAGAATCCCTAGCAACTTTAATTTCATAGTCCCTTTTAGCTTTTCTTATCCCCTTTTTAATGTCCCTCTTAATGTCAATATACTGATTCATAAGATGACCCTCGCCTCTTTTGATACGCCTATAAATTCCTTTCTTATGCTCTAGTAGATATTTCAGCCTATTATTCATCCATTTTGGGTCATTTCTATTTGATCTAATTTCCTTATAAGGGATAAACGTTCTTTGAGCAGCATGCATTGTGTTCAGAAAACTGTCATATTGATAGCTCTCTTCGTTACCCCAGTCAACAGATGATAAGTGTTCTCTAAGCCCATCGTAATCTGCTAAGCGAAAATCTGGGACTGTTACTGAGTTATCCCTACTATCATACTTCCATTCAATTCTAAATGTAATTGATTTGTGGTCGCTAGCACCCAGTTCCTCTGAAACTTCTAAATTATTAACAAGGGATTCATTGTTTGCCAGAACTAAGTCAAGCAGGTTATTACCCCTTGTAGGTTCTGTCACAAACTGCTTCAAAAAACAATCCTGAACTACTTCTAAGAAATCGTATGATTCTAAATTCCCAGTCAAGAAATTCCAATCAATATGACTAAAGTTAAAGTCTCCTAGAATTACTACATTATCGTGCCTTGTGGCCCTAACAATTTCCTCCCATAGTAGTCTCCCCTGGTCCCTATCTAAATTTGGGGGACGGTATATCACACCTAAAATTAATTTTTCATTCCCCTCTGAAAATTCTATCCAAACAGACTCTGTATGTGTTACCTCAGACTTAATACCCGTTTTTATGCAACAGTTCAAGCGATCTCGGACATACAATGCCACCCCACCCCCCTTCCCGATACTTCTATCTACTTGGAACAATTTAAAACCCTGAAAGTGACATTCTGCAGGCATGTCCCGACTTTTTAAATTAAACCACGTCTCAGTAATGGCAAATACATCTATGTTACCTGCACTAGCAACTAGTCTCAACTCGTCCATCTTATTCCTAGCACTGCGACTATTTGTGTAATAAATATTTAATGACCCTCCTCTCTCTTTACCCTTCCTGCTCCTTTCTGTTATTCCACTAAACCTATTACTGTCATTGTCAATTAGTGCCACTGGCTTTCCAATATCCACCTCATTTTGCCTATTACTAGTTCTCCTAGTACTCATGTTACTACCCTGCGACCTCACAGTTTTCCCGCCAAAACCCATACCACTAACCATTCCTAGTTTAAAGACCTAACAGCTCCCTCCACTGCGTTGGCCAGTGCTCCCACCCCACACCTAGATAAGTGAACCCCATCCCTGGCATACATGTCATTTCTGCCATAGAAGAGGTCCCAGTTGTCAATGAATGTTACCGCATTATCCTTACAGTATTTGTCCAGCCAGCAATTGACACCAATTGCTCTGGACAACCATTCATTTCCAACTCCTCTCCTTGGCAAAATGCCACATATGACAGGTTTCCCACCCTTCCTCCTAATTATCTCTATTGCTGACCTATACCTGCTAATCAGGTCCTCACTCCTACGTCTGCCAACATCGTTGCCTCCAACACTGAGACAGATAATGGGATTGATCCCATTACCTCTCATGATGTCATCCAGATGGCTAACAATATCCTTCATCCCAGCCCCAGGAAAACACACTCTCTGTCTCCTACTCCTATCCTTCAAACAGAATGCCATATCCATGTACCTAATCTGGCTATCTCCAACAACAACAACGTTTTTACCTTCCTTGGCGTCGTCCGTCGTGATGCTCCGAATAGTCGACTCACATTCGCCAGGTAGCATTACACCACTTGTAGAATTCGTCAAGACGTTCTCGATGGTCTTCGTTGGGGTTTCTAGGGATGTCTTACTCACGTCTGCCAATGCTTCTTTGGTGCTCGTTGTGGCATTCCCAGTAGAACACTCACATTCGTCAGGTAGCACCGAGAAAGGGTTGGACGTTTCCACGGTAGTCTTCTGGTTTCTCGTTGTTTCTGCCTCTCCAACCGTTTTCTTGATCTTCAGCTTGGTTCCATGTTGCCCGGCCACTGACCAAGCTCCCCTCTTAACCTGGGGACTCGCAACAGAAGGATTACTACGAATCCTCTTGTTCTCCTCCGTTAATCGCCGTATCTCCATCTTAGCAACTCTGAGCTCTTCTCTCAGCTGCTGGTAAAGTTGCTCAAGAGAGGGCATCCTGGTACAGATTCACAGAGAGCACACAAACGAGATTCACAGAGAGCACACAAACCAAAACAGAGAGCACACAAACGACACAGAGAACATAAGAACATAAGAACATAAGAAAGGAGGAACACTGCAGCAGGCCTGTTGGCCCATACTAGGCAGGTCCTTTACAATTCATCCCACTAACAAACATTTGACCTACCCAATTTTCAATGCCACCCAAGAAATAATCTCTGATGTGAAAGTCCCACTCAAATCCAACCCCTCCCACTCATGTACTTATCCAACCTAGATTTGAAACTACCCAAAGTCCCAGCCTCAATAACCCAACTAGGTAGACTGTTCCACTCATCAACTACCCTATTTCCAAACAAATACTTTCCTATGTCCTTTCTAAATCTAAACTTATCTAATTTAAATCCATTAGTGCGCGTTCTCTCTTGGAGAGACATCCTCAAGACCTTATTAATATCCCCTTTATTAATACCTATCTTCCACTTATACACTTCGATCAGGTCTCCCCTCATTCTTCGTCTAACAAGTGAATGTAACTTAAGAGTCTTCAATCTTTCTTCATAAGGAAGATTTCTGATGCTATGTATTAATTTAGTCATCCTACGCTGAATGTTTTCTAACGAATTTATGTCCATTTTGTAATACGGAGACCAGAACTGAGCTGCATAATCAAGGTGAGGCCTTACTAATGATGTATAAAGCTGCAGTATGACCTCTGGACTTCTGTTGCTTACACTTCTTGATATAAATCCCAGTAATCTATTTGCCTTATTACGTACGCTTAGGCATTGCTGTCTTGGTTTAAGGTTGCTGCTCAAAATAACCCCCAAGTCCTTTTCGCAATCTGTATGGCTAAGTTCTACATCATTTAATTTATAAGTACTAGGGTTATGGGCACTCCCAAGCTTCAGAACCTTGCATTTATCTACATTGAACTGCATCTGCCACTTTTCTGACCAAGAATAGAGTTTGTTTAAATCCTCCTGAAGTTCCCTAACATCTACGTTTGAATCAATTATCCTACCTATCTTTGTGTCATCGGCGAATTTGCTCATATCACTAGTAATTCCCTCATCAAGATCATTGATATATATTATAAACAACAACGGGCCCAAGACTGATCCCTGTGGAACGCCACTTGTTACAGATCCCCACTCGGATTTAACCCCATTTATGGACACTCTCTGCTTCCTGTCAGTGAGCCATGAATCGATCCACGAGAGCACTTTTCCCCCAATGCCATGAGCTGCCACTTTCTTTAACAGTCTATGGTGCGGAACTCTATCAAAAGCCTTACTAAAATCTAAGTAAATAATATCAAATTCTTTATTGTGGTCAACAGCCTCAAAAGCTTTACTGAAGAAAGTTAATAAATTAGTTAGACAAGACCGGCCTCTTGTGAATCCATGCTGAGTATCATTAATCAAGCTATGCTTATCGAGATGGCTTCTTATAATCTCAGCTATAATTGACTCTAGTAATTTGCCTACAATTGAGGTCAGGCTTATTGGGCGGTAATTTGACGGTAACGACTTGTCCCCTGTTTTAAAAATAGGAGTTACATTAGCCATCTTCCACATATCAGACACTACACCTGTTTGAAGAGATAAATTAAAAATATTAGTTAATGGTTCACAGAGTTCCATTTTGCATTCCTTAAGAACCCTTGAAAAAACCTCAAAAGGACCCGGCGACTTATTTTGCTTCAGTCTGTCTATCTGCCTCACAACCATCTCACTAGTGACTGTGATGTTACATAATTTATCGTCTTCTAGCCCACTGTAAAAATTAATTACTGGAATATTGTTAGTGTCTTCCTGTGTAAAAACTGAGAGAAAATAATTATTTAAAATCAAGCACATTTCATTCTCATTGTCAGTAAGGTGCCCATAGTTATTTTTAAGGGGACCTATCTTATCTCTAACTTTTGTTCTATAGACCTGGAAAAAACTTTTTGGGTTAGTTTTAGAATCCCTAGCAACTTTAATTTCATAGTCCCTTTTAGCTTTTCTTATCCCCTTTTTAATGTCCCTCTTAATGTCAATATACTGATTCATAAGATGACCCTCACCTCTTTTGATACGCCTATAAATTCCTTTCTTATGCCCTAGTAGATATTTGAGCCTATTATTCATCCATTTTGGGTCATTTCTAATTGATCTAATTTCTTTATATGGGATAAACGCTCTTTGAGCAGCATGGATAGTGTTCAGAAAACTGTCATATTGATAGCTCTCTTCGTTACCCCAGTCAACAGATGATAAGTGTTCTCTAAGCCCATCGTAATCTGCTAAGCGAAAATCTGGGACTGTTACTGAGTTATCGCTACTATCGTACTTCCATTCAATGCTAAATGTAATTGATTTGTGGTCGCTAGCACCCAGTTCCTCTGAAATTTCTAAATTATTAACAAGGGATTCATTGTTTGCCATAACTAAGTCAAGCAGGTTATTACCCCTTGTAGGTTCTGTCACAAACTGCTTCAAAAAACAATCCTGAAAAAACTTCTAAGAAGTCGTACGATTCTAAATTCCCAGTCAAGAAATTCCAATCAACATGACTAAAGTTAAAGTCTCCTAGAATTACTACATTATCGTGCCTTGTGGCCTTAACAATTTCCTCCCATAGTAGTCTCCCCTGGTCCCTATCTAAGTTTGGGGGATGGTATATCACTCCTAAAATCAGTTTTTCATGCCCCTCTGAAAATTCTATCCAAACAGACTCTGTATGTGTTACTTCAGACTTAATACCCGTTTTTATGCAACAGTTCAAGCGATCTCGGACATACAATGCCACCCCACCCCCCTCCCAATACTTCTATCTTCTTGGAACAATTTAAAACCCTGAATATAACATTCCGCAGGCATGTCCCGACTTTTTGAATTAAACCACGTCTCAGTTAAGGCAAATACATCAATGTTACCTACACTAGCAACTAATCTCAACTCGTCCATCTTATTCCTAGCACTACGGCAATTAGCATAATAAACATTGAAAGACTCTCCTTTCTCTTTACCCTTCCTGCTCATTTCTATTTTTCTACTAAACCTATTACTGTCCTTATCACCCAAGGTCCCTGGCTTTTCAATATCTATCTCGTTCTTATTATTACTAGTTCCCCTAGAACTCGTAATATTACTACACTGGGACTTCACTGTTTTCCTGCCAAAACCCATACCACTAACTATTCCTAGTTTAAAGTCCTAACTGCTCCCTCCACTGCAGTTGCCAGTGCTCCCACCCCACACCTAGATAAGTGAACCCCATCCCTAGCATACATGTCATTTCTGCCATAGAAGAGGTCCCAGTTGTCAATGAATGTTACCGCATTTTCCTTACAGTATTTGTCCAGCCAGCAATTGACACCAATTGCCCTGGACAACCATTCATTTCCAACTCCCATCCTTGGCAAAATACCACATATGAGAGGGTTCCCACCCTTACTTCTAATTATTTCTATTGCTGACCTATACCTGCTAATCAGGTCCTCACTCCTACGTCTGCCAACATCGTTGCCTCCAGCACTGAGACAGATAATAGGATTGCTCCCATTACCTCTCATGATGTCATCCAGACGGCTAACAATATCCTCCATCCGAGCCCCAGGAAAGCAAACTCTCTGTCTCCTACTCCTGTCCTTCAAGCAGAACGCCCTATCCATATACCTAACTTGGCTATCCCCAACAACAACAATATTCTTACCTTCCTTAATGTCTTTCGTCGTGTCGTTCCCAGTAGTCGACTCACATTCGTCGGGTAGCGCTGAGAATGTATTGGATGTTTCCACAACAGTTTCCACGGCAGTCTCTTTCTTCTTCACCGTTTCTACCGTTTTCCTACCTTTTCCTATTACAGCTGGGTGGATCTTATAGCTGGGTGGATCTTATAGCTGGGTGGATCTTATAGCTGGGTGGATCTTATAGCTGGGGTGGATCTTATAGCTGGGGTGGATCTTATAGCTGGGTGGATCTTATAGCTGGGTGGATCTTATAGCTGGGTGGATCTTATAGCTGGGTGGATCTTATAGCTGGGTGGATCTTATAGCTGGGGTGGATCTTATAGCTGGGTGTATCTTATAGCTGAGGGTATTTTATAGCTGGGGTGGATGTTATAGCTGGGGTGGATCTTATAGCTGGGATGGATCTTATAGCTGGGGTGGATCTTATAGCTAGGGTGGATCTTATAGCTGGGTGGATCTTATAGCTGGGTGGACCTTATAGCTGGGGTGGGTCTTATAGCTGGGTGTATCTTATAGCTGGGTGTATCTTATAGCTGGGGTGGATCTTATAGCTGGGGTGGATCTTATAGCTGGGTGGGTCTTATAGCTGGGTGGATCTTATAGCTCGGTGGATCTTATAGCTGAGTGGATCTTACAGCTGGGTGGGTCTTATAGCTGGGGTGGATCTTATAGCTGGGTGCATGTTATAGCTTGGTGGGTCTTATAGCTGGGGTGGATCTTATAGCTTGGTGGATCTTATAGCTGGGGTGGAACTTATAGCTAGGGGGGATCTTATAGCTGGGTTGATTTTATAGCTGGGTGGACCTTATAGCTGGGGTGGATCTTATAGCTGGGTGTATCTTATAGCTGGGTGTATCTTATAGCTGGGGTGGATCTTATAGCTCGCTTGGATCTTATAACTGGGTGGGTCTTATAGCTGGGTGGATCTCATAGCTCAGTGGATCTTATAGCTGATTGGATCTTACAGCTGGGTGTATCTTATAGCTGGGGTGGATCTTATAGCTGGGGTGGATCTTATAACTGGGTGGGTCTTATAGCTGGGTGGATCTTATAGCTCAGTGGATCTTATAGCTGATTGGATCTTACAGCTGGGTGTATCTTATAGCTGGGGTGGATCTTATAGCTGGGGTGGACCTTATAGCTGGGTGGATCTTATAGCTGGGTGGATCTTATAGCTGGGGTGGTTCTTATAGCTGGGTGGATCTTATAGCTGGGTGGGTCTTATAGCTGGGTCTATCTTATAGCTGGGTGGATCAAATAGCTGGGTGGATCTTATAGCTGGGGTGGATCTTATAGCTGGGGTGGATATTATAGCTAGGGTGGATCTTATAGCTGGGTGGATCTTATAGCTTTGTGGACCTTATAGCTGGGGTGGGTCTTATAGCTGGGTGTATCTTATAGCTGGGTGTATCTTATAGCTGGGGTGGATCTTATAGCTGGGGTGGATCTTATAGCTGGGGTGGATCTTATAGCTGGGTGGATCTTATAGCTGGGGTGGATCTTATAGCTGGGTGGATCTTATAGCTGGGTGGGTCTTATAGCTGGGTCGATCTTATAGCTGGGTGGATCTTATAATTGGGTGGATATTACAGCTGGGTGGATCTTATAGCTGGGGTGGATCTTATAGCTGGGTGGATCTTATAGCTGGGTGGGTCTTATAGCTGGGGTGGATCTTATAGCTTGGTGGATCTTATAGCTGGGTGGATCTTATAGCTGGGTGGATCTTATAGCTTGGTGGATCTTATAGCTGGGTGGATCTTATAGCTTGGTGGACCTTATAGCTGGGGTGCGTCTCATAGCTGGGTGTATCTTATAGCTGGGTGTATCTTATAGCTGGGGTGGATCTTATAGCTGGGGTGGATCTTATAGCTGGGGTGGATCTCATAGCTTGGTGGATCTTATAGCTGGGTGGGTCTTATAGCTGGGTGGATCTTATAGCTGGGTGGATCTTACAGCTGGGTGTATCTTATAGCTGGGGTGGATCTTATAGCTGGGGTGGATCTTATAGCTGGGGTGGATCTCATAGCTTGGTGGATCTTATAGCTGGGTGGGTCTTATAGCTGGGTGGATCTTATAGCTGGGGTGGATCTTATAGCTTGGTGGATCTTATAGCTGGGGTGCATCTTATAGCTGGGGTGGATCTTATAGCTAGGGGGGATCTTATAGCTGTGTTGATCTTATAGCTGGGTGGACCTTATAGCTGAGGTGGGTCTTATAGCTGGGGTGGATATTATAGCTGGATGGATCTTATAGCTGGGTGGATCTTATAGCTGGGGTGGATCTTATAGCTGGGTGGATCTTATTGCTGGGTGGGTCTTATAGCTGGGTTGGATCTTATAGCTGGGTGGATCTTATAGCTGGATGGATCTTACAGCTGGGTGGATCTTATAGCTTGGTGGATCTTATAGCTGGGTGGATCTTATAGCTGGGTGGATCTGACCTGACTAGGTTGGGTGCATTGGCTTAAGCCGGTAGGAGACTTGGACCTGCCTCGCATGGGCCAGTAGGCCTGCTGCAGTGTTCCTTCGTTCTTATGTTATCTTACAGCTGGGTGGATCTTATAGCTGGGGTGGATCTTATAGCTGGGGTGGATCTTATAGCTGGGTGGATCATATAGCTGGGTGGATCTTATAGCTGGGGTGGATCTTATAGCTGGGGTGGATCTTATAGCTGGGTGAATCTTAAAGCTGGGGTGGATCTTATAGCTGGGTGGATCTTACAACTGGCAGTATCTTATAGGTGAGTGGATCTTATAGCTAGGGTGGATCTTATAGCTGGGTAGAATCTTATAGCTGGGTGGATCTTATAGGTGGGGTGGATCTTATAGCTGGGTGGATCTTATAGCTGGGTGGATCTTATAGCTGAGGTGGATCTTATAGCTGGGTGGATCTTATAGCTGGGGTGGATCTTATAGCTGGGGTGGATCTTATAGCTGGGTGGATCTTATAGCTGGGTGGGTCTTACAACTGGCAGTATCTTATAGTTGGGTGGATCTTACAGTTGAGAGTATCTTATAGCTGGGTGTATTTTATAGCTGGGTGTATCTTATAGCTAGGTGTATCATATAGCTGGGTGTATGTTATACCTAGGTGTTACTTACAGCCAGGTGTATCATACAGCTAGATGTATCTTACAGCTGGGTATATCTTACAGCCGGGTATATCTTACAGCTGGGTATATCTTACAGCTGGGTATATCTTACAGCTGGGTATATCTTACAGCCGGGTATATCTTACAGCCGGGTATATCTTACAGCTGGGTATATCTTACAGCTGGGTATATCTTACAGCCGGGTATATCTTACAGCTGGGTATATCTTACAGCCGGGTATATCTTACAGCCGGGTATATCTTACAGCTGGGTATATCTTACAGCTGGGTATATCTTACAGCTGGGTATATCTTACAGCCGGGTATATCTTACAGCTGGGTATATCTTACAGCTGGGTATATCTTACAGCTGGGTATATCTTACAGCCGGGTATATCTTACAGCCGGGTATATCTTACAGCTGGGTATATCTTACAGCTGGGTATATCTTACAGCTGGGTATATCTTACAGCCGGGTATATCTTACAAATAGACTTTAAATAATAAAATATTACAAGGACCCCAATGGTAATAAATCAAATTCGTCTTATCTTTTTTGGGTTACCCGGGTAATATACACATATCTTACTATACATTATAATCGTGGTCACCTAAATTTGTGTACCTATACTTACGTGTACCTAAATAAACGTATTGATGTTGCTGTGCTGGATACATAACATGTGACCTCTGTGCTTCACTCTTGCATACTCTCATCTTGCATACAGTTACCATTTTGAAACATGTAATTACTGCAGTAAATTTTGCGTATGTAAACACGGCACTTGCACCCGTCTTAGTTTTTTTTTTATTTACTGAGAGAACGGTTTATGTTTTGGATAGTATAAGTAACCCCAAAACTGCGGCAAGATTTTCGTGTGTATATATATATATATATATATATATATATATATATATATATATATATATATATATATATATATATATATATATATATATATATATATATATATATATATATATATATATATATATATATATAATGTAGATAGATAAAGATAATTATAACTGAATTCCGAGACTTTAAGTAAAGAGTGGTATAAAGCATTGGTCGTTTATTTAATGGAAAGTTTTACTCCGTCTGTCAAGTAAATTTCTTTTAAAAGTGCTGTAAAAAATAGAGAAGATCGTGTTTCATTGTGACAGTAACAGTTTGCCAAAGGCACTTATCGATAGAAACTTGACCTGGTGTGTGTGTGTGTGTGTGTGTGTTTTACTTATCTATTTGTGGCTGGGTTAGTGAAGGGTCATGCCTCAGCGCCTGGCTCTGCCTCTTGACTGCTCCTTACCATCGATCATACTCTATTATTTGCCCTCATGGGTTCTGTCATTCCTCCTATTAAAACTGTGTACAATTCCTCAAAGAGAACGTTTGCATAGTAACCGCCTGTAGATTATTTTCACTATAACTTGTCCCTGGTTCTTCTCATTCTTTGTAACGACTATCTAGACTTTCTCTTGTTTCAGAACATGGGTGCTCAATTCAGGGCTCATTTATATATATATATATATATTGTTATTTATTATTTTTATTATCACACTGGCCGATTCCCACCAAGGCAGGATGGCCCGAAAAAAAAAAACTTTCACCATCATTCACTCCATCACTGTCTTGCCAGAAGGGTGCTTTACACTACAGTTTTTAAACTGCAACATTAACACCCCTCCTTCAGAGTGCAGGCACTGTACTTCCCATCTCCAGGACTCAAGTCCGGCCTGCCGGTTTCCCTGAATCCCTTCATAAATGTTACTTTGCTCACACTCCAACAGCACGTCAAGTATTAAAAACCATTTGTCTCCATTCACTCCTATCAAACACGCTCACGCATACCTGCTGGAAATCCAAGCCCCTCGCACACAAAACCTCCTTTACCCCCTCTCTCCAACCTTTCCTAGGCCGACCCCTACCCCGCCTTCCTTCCACTACAGACTGATACACTCTTGAAGTCATTTTGTTTCGCTCCATTCTCTCTACATGTCCGAACCACCTCAACAACCCTTTTTCAGCCCTCTGGACAACAGTTTTGGTAATCCCGCACCTCCTCCTAACTTCCAAACTACGAATTCTCTGCATTATATTCACACCACACATTGCCCTCAGACATGACATCTCCACTGCCTCCAGCCTTCTCCTCGCTGCAACATTCATCACCCATGCTTCACACCCATATAACAGCGTTGGTAAAACTATACTCTCATACATTCCCCTCTTTGCCTCCAAGGACAAAGTTCTTTGTCTCCACAGACTCCTAAGTGCACCACTCACTCTTTTTCCCTCATCAATTCTATGATTCACCTCATCTTTCATAGACCCATCCCATCCCACCCATCCATATATATATATATATATATATATATATATATATATATATATATATATATATATATATATATATATATATATATATATATATATATATATATGAGGAACAGCAGCGGACCTACAATGAATTCTTTTGGGGACACCACTCCATAAGGTTCCCTAACCTGATACCTCTTATGAGACTCACTTTATTGCTTCCCTAAAGCTATTACTCCGGAGACTTGCCTTTTCTATTATCCCTGTCTGAATTAATTACCTTTTCTGGAATCCTGTATCAAATCATACCACGGGTGGGGTTTGAACCCGCGGTCAGAGTCTCAAAACTCCAGTCCGTCGCGTTAGCCAGTAGCTAACGCGACGGTCTGGAGTTTTGAGACTCTCTGACCGCGGGTTCAAACCCCACCCGTGGTATGGTTTGTTTGCAGTTGTGTCATTACGATTTCGTGAGTCATGTACCAAATATTTTCTTGCTGTCATGAAATATACAGGCCATGCGAATAGGTCTGCGAGATAAGATATACTTTCTCTAACATCATGATGATGGCAGCCAGGTGATAGACCCAGCCAGGTGACAGACCCAGCCAGGTGACAGACCCAGCCAGGTGATAGACCCAGCCATGTGATAGACCCAGCCAGGTGACAGACCCAGCCAGGTGACAGACCCAGCCAGGTGATAGACCCAGCCAGGTGACAGACCCAGCCAGGTGATAGACCCAGCCATGTGATAGACCCAGCCAGGTGACAGACCCAGCCAGGTGACAGACCCAGCCAGGTGATAGACCCAGCCAGGTGACAGACCCAGCCAGGTGGCATACCCAGCCAAAATGCTTACAGGTGTCCTGCTCGAGACCCAGTGGAACAGTTACACCTGGTCATGGCCCCTTTCACAACTTTCGCTCTTGACATATATTTTGCTATGATAAATCATATGCAATGACTATATAGCCCTCAACTTGCTCCTAGAATGTTACTGATTAATATTAATCCACGTGAAGAATTCAACGTCATCTAGCATTAATTGTTATTAAGAAGAATACACTGGTTTCACTTAATTTAAAGAAGCAAATTAAACATTAATTAATTTGTAATTTCTTTCTGGTAGGAGAAACAGTTTTCAGCCAACTAACTCTCTCTTGATAAAAAGTTCCCTGATAAGCCTCATTGCTGACCTTAACATATAATCCAAAATAACTTGGTATAATTTTATTAAAATGGTGATAATAACATTCATATTATCGCCTTTTTTGTGGCCTCAGTTACTTTCCTCAATGATGTGATGTAAAGTTAGTTTGATTTGGCATCGCTCAGAGGTTATTCAGCGTTTTCAGTCAGTGAGGTTTCATGATGATGCGACGGTGGGTCATGGTGAACTGGTTGTCAATATCTGCCTTGTGCTATAGACTGACACCGGGAGCTGTATGACCCATACTATTTTACGGCTTCCCCGTGAATACAATAATAACAATAATCCAAACTGACACAAACGTTCATGGGACTACGATATAACATAGATACTTCTCGTCACTGTGCCAAAAAATCACTTTTTAAAACAACCCCAATGTTATCAGGCCACTTAGTTCTTTATATTTCTCTTCCTGTCTACCTGCAACCTATTTTTCACTGATATAACCTACTCCAATGCTTCCCTTCCCCATTCTTGCCTTCAACTTAATCCTTAGGTAAAAAAAGGTTACTACAGGTCACTAGCCCGGGTCTTTGAGTAAAGTGGATGCTATTAGTCAAGAATACTTTAAGCCATGAAATAGGGACTACGGTAAGCTCTCAGCGTATATGCACTGAAAGATATATGCCTTTCGGTGTATTCACGAACGTCCAGCGCTTACGAACATAGGAGAAACGTATACCAGGAGAGTAGCTCATTACATCTCTCCCTGCCTGGGATTCGAACCGGGAACCAAAAATTCAAAACTGATAATCAAGATGCGATCCCTGCCTCAGAATTCCAACCCAAATTCATTACTACCTTGCAAGAATCAAGACTCGAATCTATGACTAAAGTTTCGAATCTGGCACCAGAGATTTGAATCTGGAGCCTATTATTTGAACTCTGGGCATTTTGATTGAGCCGATTGCAGGGATCACTATGTTACTAGTTACACGAGAGTTAGTGTGACCAGGAACTAAGGTTATCACGGAACACATCGAACAAGTCTGCAACGAGTCGCACTGAGATGTTAACGTTGCCAGTAACGTTTGCCTAAGGCCTACCTGTGGATGGTTCCAGGGAAGCATCGCCCTCGTGGCTCCGAGCCAGACCAGACCTCCATGTTGAAGGAAAGATAGACGCACACAATCGGACTCAAGCACCCCATCAAGGTTAAACAGAAACTCAGCTTTGGCGCTGTCACAGGCAGCAGCCAGAATTCACACACCCTGGATTTGAAACTTCAGACACATCATTCACAGCGAATTTCCCGGGAGCTAAAACGAGTATAAATATTTCATGTCCTGATTAAAATATTTATTTTTAAAATTGGAGTCTTAATTCCAAATTGTGTAAATATGTAAATATTAATTTTACTGGTATCCTAGACAAAATTGTTCACCTTAACAATTTATGAATAAACAAAACTGTTTTTGCTTAGCAAGTTTATTTTTTACCTCAAGGAAATGTACTATTGTTCAGCCATGTGAAATACTACTAACATATACGAGTACGTATATTGTTCCGTCAGAATGTCTTATCTCAGGCATTACTTGAGAAAGTTCGTTTTCGCGTCAGTACACAGGGGTAAAGAGGATGATAATACTAAACGTCATTGGTAAACGATCAAGAGAAGCTTGAGAATCACTGGCTTCCCTCAACGTGTAAGGGTCACTCTTGAAGACTGACTTCTATTGGTAGTTTTCCTAACATATTTGAAGGGAAGGTGTCAAACAGTCTTGGATACTTCGTATTTATTGGATTATTTGCTAATATTTTTATTATACCTAAGCTTTCTATTCGTTGGAAAGAGTTCTTTCATCCGTCATCCATGCGTCCCTTTATTTTAAGCAGAATGCAATTTCAGTGTGCATATTTCCGTGTGCATGTTTCGGTGTGCATATTTCCGTGTGCATGTTTCGGTGTGCATATTTCCGTGTGCATGTTTCGGTGTGCATATTTCGGTGTGCATATTTCGGTGTGCATATTTCGGTGTGCATGTTTCGGTGTGCATATTTCGGTGTGCATATTTCGGTGTGCATGTTTCGGTGTGCATATTTCCGTGTGCATGTTTCGGTGTGCATATTTCGGTGTGCATATTTCGGTGTGCATATTTCGGTGTGCATATTTCGGTGTGCATGTTTCGGTGTGCATATTTCGGTGTGCATATTTCGGTGTGCATATTTCGGTGTGCATATTTCGGTGTGCATATTTCGGTGTGCATATTTCGGTGTGCATATTTCCGTGTGCATATTTCGGTGTGCATATTTCGGTGTGCATATTTCGGTGTGCATATTTCGGTGTGCATATTTCGGTGTGCATGTTTCGGTGTGCATATTTCCGTGTGCATGTTTCGGTGTGCATATTTCGGTGTGCATATTTCGGTGTGCATATTTCGGTGTGCATATTTCGGTGTGCATGTTTCGGTGTGCATATTTCGGTGTGCATATTTCGGTGTGCATATTTCGGTGTGCATATTTCGGTGTGCATATTTGGAACAGGTTCTATAAGTATTTCATACGTGTAAAAATGATACCACTTTTTATTTTTTTTTTTTTTTTTGCCCTCGTGGGTATTTTAATAAGTTCTGTTGAAATGTTTATTGAAGACAATGCTATTATAATTTGTGTTATAAAGGCAACGTTAATAATCCTTATCGCTATACAAATACATGTATACATGTAATAATAATAATAATAATATATATATTATATATATATATTTTTTTTTTTTTTTTATTATCACACCGGCCGATTCCCACCAAGGCAGGGTGGCCCGAAAAAGAAAAACTTTCACCATCATTCACTCCATCACTGTCTTGCCAGAAGGGTGCTTTACACTACAGTTTTTAAACTGCAACATTAACACCCCTCCTTCAGAGTGCAGGCACTGTACTTCCCATCTCCAGGACTCAAGTCCGGCCTGCCGGTTTCCCTGAATCCCTTCATAAATGTTACTTTGCTCACACTCCAACAGCACGTCAAGTATTAAAAACCATTTGTCTCCATTCACTCCTATCAAACACGCTCACGCATGCCTGCTGGAAGTCCAAGCCCCTCGCACACAAAACCTCCTTTACCCCCTCCCTCCAACCCTTCCTAGGCCGACCCCTACCCCGCCTTCCTTCCACTACAGACTGATACACTCTTGAAGTCATTCTGTTTCGCTCCATTCTCTCTACATGTCCGAACCACCTCAACAACCCTTCCTCAGCCCTCTGGACAACAGTTTTGGTAATCCCGCACCTCCTCCTAACTTCCAAACTACGAATTCTCTGCATTATATTCACACCACACATTGCCCTCAGACATGACATCTCCACTGCCTCCAGCCTTCTCCTCGCTGCAACATTCATCACCCACGCTTCACACCCATATAAGAGCGTTGGTAAAACTATACTCTCATACATTCCCCTCTTTGCCTCCAAGGACAAAGTTCTTTGTCTCCACAGACTCCTAAGTGCACCACTCACTCTTTTTCCCTCATCAATTCTATGATTCACCTCATCTTTCATAGACCCATCCGCTGACACGTCCACTCCCAAATATCTGAATACGTTCACCTCCTCCATACTCTCTCCCTCCAATCTGATATTCAATCTTTCATCACCTAATCTTTTTGTTATCCTCATAACCTTACTCTTTCCTGTATTCACCTTTAATTTTCTTCTTTTGCACACCCTACCAAATTCATCCACCAATCTCTGCAACTTCTCTTCAGAATCTCCCAAGAGCACAGTGTCATCGGCAAAGAGCAGCTGTGACAACTCCCACTTTGTGTGTGATTCTTTATCTTTTAACTCCACGCCTCTTGCCAAGACCCTCGCATTTACTTCTCTTACAACCCCATCTATAAATATATTAAACAACCACGGTGACATCACACATCCTTGTCTAAGGCCTACTTTTACTGGGAAAAAATTTCCCTCTTTCCTACATACTCTAACTTGAGCCTCACTATCCTCGTAAAAACTCTTCACTGCTTTCAGTAACCTACCTCCTACACCATACACTTGCAACATCTGCCACATTGCCCCCCTATCCACCCTGTCATACGCCTTTTCCAAATCCATAAATGCCACAAAGACCTCTTTAGCCTTATCTAAATACTGTTCACTTATATGTTTCACTGTAAACACCTGGTCCACACACCCCCTACCTTTCCTAAAGCCTCCTTGTTCATCTGCTATCCTATTCTCCGTCTTACTCTTAATTCTTTCAATTATAACTCTACCATACACTTTACCAGGTACACTCAACAGACTTATCCCCCTATAATTTTTGCACTCTCTTTTATCCCCTTTGCCTTTATACAAAGGAACTATGCATGCTCTCTGCCAATCCCTAGGTACCTTACCCTCTTCCATACATTTATTAAATAATTGCACCAACCACTCCAAAACTATATCCCCACCTGCTTTTAACATTTCTATCTTTATCCCATCAATCCCGGCTGCCTTACCCCCTTTCATTTTACCTACTGCCTCACGAACTTCCCCCACACTCACAACTGGCTCTTCCTCACTCCTACAAGATGTTATTCCTCCTTGCCCTATACACGAAATCACAGCTTCCCTATCTTCATCAACATTTAACAATTCCTCAAAATATTCCTTCCATCTTCCCAATACCTCTACCTCTCCATTTAATAACTCTCCTCTCCTATTTTTAACTGACAAATCCATTTGTTCTCTAGGCTTTCTTAACTTGTTAATCTCACTCCAAAACTTTTTCTTATTTTCAACAAAATTTGTTGATAACATCTCACCCACTCTCTCATTTGCTCTCTTTTTACATTGCTTCACCACTCTCTTAACTTCTCTCTTTTTCTCCATATACTCTTCCCTCCTTGCATCACTTCTACTTTGTAAAAACTTCTCATATGCTAACTTTTTCTCCCTTACTACTCTCTTTACATCATCATTCCACCAATCGCTCCTCTTCCCTCCTGCACCCACTTTCCTGTAACCACAAACTTCTGCTGAACACTCTAACACTACATTTTTAAACCTACCCCATACCTCTTCGACCCCATTGCCTATGCTCTCATTAGCCCATCTATCCTCCAATAGCTGTTTATATCTTACCCTAACTGCCTCCTCTTTTAGTTTATAAACCTTCACCTCTCTCTTCCCTGATGCTTCTATTCTCCTTGTATCCCATCTACCTTTTACTCTCAGTGTAGCTACAACTAGAAAGTGATCTGATATATCTGTGGCCCCTCTATAAACATGTACATCCTGAAGTCTACTCAACAGTCTTTTATCTACCAATACATAATCCAACAAACTACTGTCATTTCGCCCTACATCATATCGTGTATACTTATTTATCCTCTTTTTCTTAAAATATGTATTACCTATAACTAAACCCCTTTCTATACAAAGTTCAATCAAAGGGCTCCCATTATCATTTACACCTGGCACCCCAAACTTACCTACCACACCCTCTCTAAAAGTTTCTCCTACTTTAGCATTCAAGTCCCCTACCACAATTACTCTCTCACTTGGTTCAAAGGCTCCTATACATTCACTTAACATCTCCCAAAATCTCTCTCTCTCCTCTGCATTCCTCTCTTCTCCAGGTGCATACACGCTTATTATGACCCACTTCTCGCATCCAACCTTTACTTTAATCCACATAATTCTTGAATTTACACATTCATATTCTCTTTTCTCCTTCCATAACTGATCATTTAACATTACTGCTACCCCTTCCTTTGCTCTAACTCTCTCAGATACTCCAGATTTAATCCCATTTATTTCCCCCCACTGAAACTCTCCTACCCCCTTCAGCTTTGTTTCGCTTAGGGCCAGGACATCCAACTTCTTTTCATTCATAACATCAGCAATCATCTGTTTCTTGTCATCCGCACTACATCCACGCACATTTAAGCAACCCAGTTTTATAAAGTTTTTCTTCTTCTCTTTTTTAGTAATTGTATACAGGAGAAGGGGTTACTAGCCCATTGCTCCCGGCATTTTAGTCGCCTCATACGACACGCATGGCTTACGGAGGAAAGATTCTTTTCCACTTCCCCATGGACAATAGAAGAAATAAAAAAGAACAAGAGCTATTTAGAAAAAGGAGAAAAACCTAGATGTATGTATATATATATATGCATGTGCGTGTCTGTGAAGTGTGACCAAAGTGTAAGTAGGAGTAGCAAGATATCCCTGTTATCTTAGCGTGTTTATATATATATATATATATATATATATATATATATATATATATATATATATATATATATATATATATATATATATATATATATATATATATATATATATATATATATATATGTATATATGTATATATATATATATATATGTATATATATATATATGTATATATGTATATATATATATGTATATATATATGTATATATATATATATATATATATATATATATATATATATATATATTGACCCTGACTATCACTGACATGAAAGGTGCACCACAGAAAATGGAAAGATGCATCTATAAGTGAAGCTTGCATGAAGCCTGGTCATGTTTACTTGTGTTGAAGCGGTGGAGAGATCAATCTTAACCTTGTCAGATGTTAGGCAGGTTTCGTTTTTTTTCGCTCCTTCCTCATTTGGTAACAAACAGGGTTTGTAATATCTCATTTGCATTTCACACAGGACCAGTTTCGTGCGTCAAGTGATGAAATCATCTGTCAGCCTAAGCTGGATAACTTCAGTAAGGCTATGGCTAGAGTTTTATAGGTTTCATTCCAGCCTAGCTGGAGTTACTGTTTGGTGGAAACTATCGTCTCCCAGGACGGCCTGTCCCACATACTGGGAAGTGCAATATTATATTTCAAAGATGGCATATTGTTTGTTGTAATAGGAGGCTGGGAGCTACTCAGAGGAATATCTAAAGGGAAGAGTGAAGGGAAGAGTGCTGGTGAAGAGAAATTTGAAGACACCAAATGGTGTACTGCCTCTAATAGTCAAGAAAAACTACATTTGCTCTGTGTAGAGCTTCATTAAGTCACACCTTAATGCAGCTCCACACAGAACAAAACATTGTCCCAGTATAAGCTTGTTCTGGAATTTGTCTTTTCTTGAGAGATGTTAACTTAGGATTTAGGTTGATGTCAAAGAAGGTAAATTTAGTTAGTGAATTCATGATGACCTTTAGCAGGTATTACTTCATTTTTGTGAGTGAATGTAACACAGGGAAGGTAACAGACGGAAGGTAATCCAGTTATGAACCTTTCCGCTTTCCAAAATTTAATTAACATAGTAGTATACATATGATTGATTGGTTAATTTATCAACTATACCAGGGTCCTTCAGACTGTATATCACCTGCTCGCCACTAATCGACAATACTTTTATCCCTAAAATAGGGAATAATGCAAACTCCGTGCATATGCACCCAGAGACATACCTACGTTGTATATACCCTTGTACTTTCATGATAAACACGACATTAAGTATATTGTACCTGGTTTGGTACATGAAACAACAACATGAAGTTGTCTTAGTTGTTTGACTGGAGAAGCAAACTTGTAATTATGAATTAAAACATCATCAGCTCACGAACGGCAATGCGAATGACCTTTCTTTAACCTTTTAAAAATAACTTGCTAATTGTGGTATCCTTAAAGGCTTGATGGAAAATATCGCTTCAAAAGAAAAACTCAAATTTGGTCCATTTATTGGTCCATTTATTAGACCAAATTTGATTATTTTCCCTTTATCGTGTGTTGTATGGCTCCTACAGGCTTAGCGCTTCCCGAAAAACTTAGTAGTAGGAGAAATAATAATGAAAGACAGGACAATTTAAAGAGGAAGTAAGAGGATGGACAAAATTAACCAGTTAAATTCTCCAAGGATCATCGGAACTCACATTGTTTCTGACATAAGTAAACAACTTAAAGAAGGAACAGATATTCCAATGTTTAATTATGTTTCGAAACTGATAACAAACTTAAGAAGGGGAGACAGAGGTAAAAAAAAATAAAAAAACAAATGCAGGAAGACTTAAATACACTTCAGGAATGATCCCCCACATGTAGCATCCTGATTTCAGCCCCATTATGTGCACAGTCACTCGGATCTCCAAGGACTGAGGAAAAGCGACAGAATACCAATGTGAAGGGAAGGTAACTCATACGTGAGGAAAACAAAAGGGCTTGGGGTTGACAATGGACCAAATCTCACAGGAGAATAAGTAAGTTCATTTAGGTACAGGTACACATAAATAGTTACGACAACCAGCACGGATTCATGAAAGGCAAATCCTGTGTCACAAGCCTACTGGGGTTTTTGTGACAAGGTAACGGAAGAAAGACAAGAGAGAGGAGTGGGTAGATTGCATTTTCTCGGATTGCAAGAAGGTCTTCGACACAGTTCCTCACATGAGATTAGTACAAAAGCTGGAGGATCAGGTACGCATAACAGGAAGGGCACTGCAATGGATCAGAGAATATCTGACAGGGAGGCAACAACGAGTCATGGTACGTGATGAGGTGTCAGACTGGGCGCCTGTGACGAGCAGGGGTCCACAAGGGTCAGTCCTAGAACCAGTGCTATTTTTGGTATATGTGAATGACTTGACAGAAGGGATGGACTCAGAAGTGTCCCTGTTCGCAGATGATGTGAAGTTAATGAGGAGAATTAAATCGGATGAGGATCAGGCAGAACTACAAAGAGACCTGGACAAGCTGGAAGCCTGGTCCAGCAACTGGCTCCTCGAATTTAACGCCAAATGCAAAGTCATGAAGATCGGGGAAGGGCATAGAAGACCGCAGACTGCAAACGTCACTCAAGGAAAAGGATCTTCTGGTGAGTATAATACTGAACACATCTCATGAGGCGCACATCAACCCGATAACTGCTGCAGCATATGGGCGCCTGGCAAACCTGAGAATAGCGTTCCGATACGTCAGTAAGGAATCGTTCAAGACTCTGTACACCGTGTACGTCAGGCCTATACTGGAGTATGCAGCACCAGTTTGGAACCCACACCTGGTCAAGCACATCAAGAAATTAAAGAAAGTGCAAAGGTTTGCAACAAGGCTAGTTCCAGAGCTAAGGGGAATGACCTACGAAGAAAGGTTAAGGGAAATCGGCCTGACGACACTGGAGGACTGGAGGGTTAGGGGAGACATGATAACGATATACAAAATAATGCGAGGAATTGACAGAGTGGGCTGAGACAGGATGCTCCAGAGAGGGGACACAGAAAGAAGGGGCTATGTCTATGACTCAGATGAGTCATAGACATGTTAGGAAGTATTTCTTTAGTCATGGCAAGTAACGTAGTGGAGGCAGGAACCATAAATAGTTTTAAGACGAGGTATGATAAAGCTCATGGAGCAGGAAGAGGAAGGACCTAGTAGCGATCAGTGAAGAGGCGGGGCCAGGAGGTATGACTCGACCTCTGCAACCACAAATAGGTGAGTACAAATTATCATACACAGTAACATATGTGCAAATTACCTACGATAGCACAAAAAAAGTCAGACAAAGTGACTTATTTCCATTAGGGTCCTTGTAATATCGTATACATGAAAGATTTTCAAAATGGTCGATATTTTGTGTGTGAGACCAGTCCTCGGGGAAGCAGCACCAGCATGGAGTCGAACACAAAAGCTGGAGGAAATCCAAACGCTTGTAACCACAACATAAGAGTCAGGGAAGATAAGATCACGACGTGCAAGATACTTTAGAGACATGGCGAGAGTGAACCACGACAGACTGTTAGGCGAATTTATTTGATCTTAATCAAGAAAAGCGCGAAACCCGTAGTGGTCATATCACGCTCCGGAGGGGTAAGTGGAGGCAAGTAGGTTCAACCCAAGTAGGGAGGGAAGTAGGATTACTTCATTTCCCTGGATCAACAGCCTCTCGCTGGCATCAAAGCGCCTCCCATGAAAGGCGGTCTAGAAGAAGTAATAGTGAAGGAAACTACGTACACTGTATCGAAAGGACATATAACAGAGCCCAACACACACACACACACCACCTCAGCTAACTGCCTGATGTGTGGAAGCCAGTAAATGTGTAGTCACGATTTTTAAGAAAGGAGACAGACAGAAAATAGTGGTGGAGCACCTAGAAAGGAACGGGCTCATACATGACAACCAGCACGGCTTCAGGGAAAGGAGATGCTGCGTCACAAACCTATTGGAGTTCTATGACAAGGTAACAAGTAAAACTTGAGTGAGAGGAGTGGGTAGACTGCATCTTCTTGGAATGCAAGAAAGCTTTCGATACAGTACCACACAAGAGACTGAAAAGCAGGAAGGAATAGTAGGGAAAGTACTGCAATGGATCAGGGAATACCTGACAGGAAGGAAGCAATGTGTGTCGGCACAAGACGAGGTGTCAGAGTGGGTGTATTTGTCGAGTGGGGTTCCACAAGAGACATTCCTAGGTCCGGTGCTGTTGTATATGTGAATCACATGACGGAATGGATAGATTCAGAGGTGTCCCTGTTCGCAGACGATGTGAAGCTGATGAAGAGAATACAAGCGGACAAGGATCAGGTAAACTTACTAGGGGACTGGACAAATGGCTCCTGGAGTTTAACCCCAACAAGTGCAAAGTTATGAAGCTTGAGGAAAGACAAAAAAGACCGCAGACGGAGTACAGTCTAAGAACTCAAAGGCTGTAAAACTCACTCAAGTAAAAGGATCTTGGGGTGAGCATCATACCAAGCACATCTGAGGCGCACATCAAACAAATAACTGTTGCGGCATATGGGCGCCTGGCAAAGCTGAGAACAGCGTTTTCGATATCTAAGTAAGGAGTCATTCACGACACTGTACACCGTGTACGTTAAGTCCCATATTGGAGTAGGCAGCACCAGTTTGGAACCCACATCTGGTCAAACACGTCAAGAACTTAGAAAAAGTGCAAAGGATTGCAACAAGACTAGTCCCGGAACTGAGGGGTATGTCCTGTGAGCAGAGGTTAAAGGAACTCAACCTGACAGCCCTAGAGGACAGGAGGAATAGGAATTGACAAGGTGGATAGGGACAGAATGTTTCAGAGATGAGACACGCCAAAAAGGGGTCACAGCTAGAAGTTGAAAACTCAGACGAGTCACAGGGATGTTAGGAACTACTACTTCATTCATTGAGTTGTCAGGAAATGGAATTGACTGGAGAGTGATGTAGTGGAGGAAGGATCCATACATAGGTTAAAGAAGAGGTACGATAAAACTTATGGAGCAGAGAATGGACCTATTAGCAATCAGCGAAGAGGCGGGAACAGGACCTATGAATCGACCTCTGCAACCACAAATAGGTAACAAGAAGGTAAGAACACACACACACACAATGGCTCAGAGAATACCCAACAGGAAAGCAACAACGAGTGGGTGCCTGTGACGAGCGGGGTTCTACAGGTTCCTAAGACCGGAGCTGTTTCTGGTATATATGACGGAAGGAACAGATTCAGAAGTGTCCCTGTTTGCAGACGATGTGATGGTAATAAGGAGAATTCAATCAGATGAGGATCAGGCAAGACTACAAAGGGATCTGGACAGGCTGCAGGCCTGGTCCAGCAACTGGCTCTTGGAGTTTAACCCAACCAAGTGCAAAGTCATAAAGATTTGGGAAAGGCAAAGACCGCAGATAGAGTCAGGCTAGGGATGCCAAAGACTGCAAACTTCACTCAAGGAAAAGGGTCTCGGGGTGAGTATAATACCGAGCACATCTCCTGAGGCGCACATCAACCAAATAACCGCTGCAGCATATGGGCGCCTGGCAAACTTAATAATATTGTTTCGGCACCTCAGTAAGGAATCTTTCAAGACTCTGTACACCGTGTACGTCAGGCCCATATTGGAGTATGCAGCACCAGTTTGGAACCCACGTCTGGTCAAGCACGTCAAGAAATTAGAGAAAGTGCAAAGGTGTGCAAAAAGACTAATTCCGTAGGTCAGGAGTGTGTTCTACGAGGAGTGGTTAAGGGAAACCGACCTGACGACATTGGAGGACGGGTGGGATAGGAGGAACCTGAGAGGAATTCACAAGGTGGATAGGGACAGAATGTTTCAGAGATGGGACACAGCAACAAGGGGTCACAACTGGAAGTTGAAGGCTCAGATAAATCACAGGGATGTTAGGAGGAATTTCTTCAGTCATAGAGTTGTCACGAATTGGAACAGTCTGGAGAATGATGTAGTGGAAAGCTCATGGAGCGGGGAAAGAGAGAGTGGACCTCGTAGCGACCAGTGAAGAGGCGGGGCCAGATTTGAATCTACCCCTTCAACCAGAATTAGGTAAGTGCAATTAGGCGAGTACACACGCACACACACACACACACACACACACACACACACACACACACACACACACACACACACACACACACACACACACACACACACACACACACACACACACACACACACACACACACACACACACACACACACACACACACACACACACACACACACACACACACACACACACATGATGCTTCATCCTAATATTTCCCATCCTTCATAAAAACATAAAAAGAAAAACATAAAAATATATACTTAATTGCACGCTACTCAACTAATGTATTCTCGCATCCTCTCCGCTTGCAATACTACTCAGCCTTAACCCACATGATGTATACACGAACCTACTTGATGATCGCCAATTGGCTAGCGGTTTTATGATGGCCTTTCAGCGAGGTCAAGGATCCAATCACCTGTCACCACCACAACATGACCAGCACTACCTGAACCTGTTCCATATATGTGTTGGGAGAGCACCAAGGTTCTCGACGGTGCCACCGTAGCTTAAACAACCTTGTAATCTTGAACAAACTCACCTCCTTGGCATAGAAATAAGCCATGTTGGACCGTAGTCGTTTTATATTAAGTGAGATGTAAATACTAGGCGATGTTCAGTGTATTTTCGAAGCGCATTATATTTTTATTTTTCTGTAATAGTAACGGCGAAACTTGACCTGAAAACTTCGTTATTTAAGCTGTAAACTGTGGGAGTCAGACCTGAGACGAGGCTAACCTGATGACTTGATCATTCAGACTATTTTTTCTTGTAGCTAGAAGCAAATATAACCATCACAAATAGTCTGACGGAGAGAAATGATACAAAATGCAGACACGATGGACAAAAGCACAAATGTAGTATAATTCGATCCTTTAATGACAACGTTTCGCCAACACAGTGGGATTTATCAAGTCAAGTGAAAAATGGATCACATTATACTGCATTTGTGTCTATCCACAATTTGTCTTACTAGAAATATTTTAGGAAACTTTTCTGGATCAAATTAAAAAAACCACTTCCATTATTTTCGTAATATCTCGGATATATTTTTTTATAAATTGAGGGATGAAAAACCATGATCATCGATGTTGACAATTAACCCATTTAATTTATTCCACAGAAGTTCTTCCTATAGTGGGGAAGATTAGGGACGTGATCAAGTATTTTCAATGTACAGATTATGTTCCCTCAGAGCACTGATTCCGAACGTTTTTCAGGCTTTCCCAGTAATTATTTTGTAATCTAACACAAGAACGAAAAGTTCTGTTTATTTGCTAATTGATATCTTGTTTACTTCATAATATGGTATAAACAATGGAACTTGTTTCTCTCAGTTTTATTTATTTCATGTTATATGTATTTAAGTATACATGTTGATTAACGTTAATGTGGTCAGCAGCTTCATTATCCCCTCATGCAGTTGATAGGCTTCAAACCTAACACATTTACATCTCACCAACCTTCAAAGGAGATGTAAACAGAATAGTTTCGTCAGGAGAACACAGCTCCATAATTCACACGATATATGTTGTTTTAAAGGGCCTCATAATCCACCCTATTATTTTTGTGCTCTGTAAACGGTAAGGCTTTAAATAAATATATTTGAAATTCTATATCTGTCCCTATGTCTCTTTGAAATGTTTTAAGTCAATTACCACAGAATATAACTGAATTTAAACATTATTTTTTTCGTTTTCGTTATCCTGTTGATAACTACCTCGTAAGGTCTTCTGCTCAGGCAATTTCTGTCCCATGAAAAAGTAGCACGATTTTTTTTAATCTCTCTGGTACTCTGCAGTGCTTCGAGCACTGCAGAGCTAAACTTTTATGCACTCAGTGTGAAATCTGCATAATTTGTTGTTACCTCCTTGCTTTACGTGCTATTACACTGGACCTTCTGATGCATCACTCTGTGCTTACATTTAATAAACGGTTTTGCAAAACGAATGTATGCAAATGCGTTTTTATTATATTTCAGCCTATTTGAAGTAATTGTGTGTGTGTGTGTGTGTGTGTGTGTGTGTGTGTGTGTGTGTGTGTGTGTGTGTGTGTGTGTGTGTGTGACAGAAAGACAACTTCAGAGCTGTATTGACCTGGGTTATGACGTGGTGATGATCCAGGAAAGATCGAGGTTACATCTAAATATTTATCTTGAATTCCTGGCTTGGTTGTGAATTATTCCAGTCGAGGTATTGTATCTTTTATTCTATCTGAATAATTAAAACTCACTTTTGCCCCTTCAACTGGTCATTTGATTCTCTAAAACCTGCATTATGTGTGCTAGCGCAACCGGTCTATAGTTGGTTTCTTCCCATTGCTGCTTGCTGGACAAGTGGGGCGGTGTCCTCAAATTTTAAAGTCTTTGGGATCTCCCCTCAATCTAAACTTCTGAATCCTTTACTGAGTGTCCACACCAGGAGCCTTTTGCATTTCTTTATAAACATGAAAGTCCATATACATATGGGTAAAAAGCATTCTGTCACTTTGTTTTGAAAAATCTGCTGGGTTCATGTTACGGTCAGGTGTATGACTCAACTGTGCTGAAACCATAAGAAAAAAAAAAAAGGTCAGGGTCTGCTGCTTTCATGGTGTGCATGAGAGTGCTGAACACGGAGTCTACTGCTCTTTCAAGACGTTGCTAATTTCTTTGTCATCATCGGTGTTTATATGTCCTGTTAAGTAGGGCGGTGTATATAACCCACGTAAGTAGTCCTTTTATGAATACCTCCCATGAAGAAGGTGATATGTATACTTCCTGTAAGGAGGTGTATAACTGCTGTGAAGTGGAGAATCAATACTGGTTTTCATTCTCGTCATGTATATATGAAAAAATCAATGTTTTTCCTTATACTGAAGGGTCTTTCTCTTGTGTTTATTCTGTTTTAATTTAGCATCGATCTCTCTTTTTTTTCTGTCTCTTATTTCTCTTTTGTCTGAACATTCGTAATCATCTGAGCAGCTCGTCTCGTTCATCTTCTCTTGCCTACTTTTTCTTTCGTGTAAAGCCAGTTTTCACGCTTCCTCAGAGGGAAATGTAAAGATTCTGTATTAGTTGCTTTCTCACTTTGGTTTAAAGCCATATAATGAGATATTTTACCCAGGCTACGTTTCGCTCTCCATGTACATATATATATATATATATATATCCTTGATAATGTGAGTAGTCACGAAAGCGCTTGGAATTTCTCTATTTTTTCAGAGTGGTTGTTTTGCATATTTTGAAATCACCTGTTTACTGTGATCTTATTGCATATATATATATATATATATATATATATATATATATATATATATATATATATATATATATATATATATATATATATATATATATATATATATATATATGTCATGCCGAATATGTAAAACTGGTCAATTAGCAAGAACTCATTTAAAATTAATTCCTTTCTGAAATTTTCTCTTATACGTTTAAAGATATATATTTTTCATAAATGTTAATATAAAAATTTATAATTTTGCACCAAAAGAATCTTAGAAAACTTACCTAACCTTATTATATCAAGCGCAATCTATTTTAGCCTAACCCAACTAAATATATTTTAGATTTGTTTACAATAATTTAATATTAAACAAACACAGTTAAATATATTTTTTCCGTTAGGTTCAGAATGATTTTGGCGAAATTATTGCATACACAAATTTTCACTTGTCCTATATGGCAAGATGAGCGTTGCTATTTAAGCCAAGATCGCAAGTTCTGCCTATTCGGCACGACATATATATATATATATATATATATATATATATATATATATATATATATATATATATATATATATATATATATATATATATATATATATATATATATATATATATATATATATATATATATATATATATATATATATATATATATATATATATATATATATATATATATATATATACAAAACAACCACTATGAAAGATTAGTGAAGTTCCATGCGCTTTCGTGACTACTCACATTATCAAGGAACTATGAAAGTAACACATCAAAGGAAAGCATATAAAGGGTCTAGACTACACCTAACAGTCACATCCCACAACAAACACCTGACATGCGACGATACCCGACTCAACATAGAGTTAAACTGTCTGTTTTCTCATCAATGTTTTTGAGAGCTTTGCGTATTTGAAGTCCAGAGTTCATAGATGAAGAAATATCCAAAATTTATGAATTAGCTAATGATCTGAAATACCTAAGAAATGTAATTGATAAATCTTTTAAAACTGCTAGAAATGCTTTTTACAATCCAAAAAGGGACAACCAGCCTTACTCAACTAAACGTATGTTGGTTCTCCTTTACCATGAAAACTTTGTTGATATGCCTTCTCTTCTTAAGACTTTTAATATCAAAGTTGTATTTAAAAATCTTGATACAGTAAAAAAAACTTTTGATAAAGAATTCCCCCCAAAATGCTGACGGATGTGTCTATAAGATTCCTTGTAAAATTTGCGATAAATTTTATTACGGTCAAACTGGTAAAAATCTCGAACTTAGATTAAAACAACATAAATATAGCATTAGAACTGGACAAGATTCCAATGCACTTTTTTACTCATTGAGAGATTTTAACCATCCAATTGATTTCCAAAAAGTTAAGAAACTTGTATCAAGCAAGTCCATGGTCGACAGGAATATAATTGAATCTTGTTTCATAAAAAGCAGTTTTGACAATAATATGAATATTTCCTTTGGTTTATATAAATTATATTCATTTATAATTAATAAAATTTGGGAAGAATTTAATAATACACTGGACAAATAATAAATCTTAGTTCTTGGGTAGAATATTTTGTTAGTGGGATGTCGTGAGGACCTATCTAGTTGAGCCAGCGGACCTACTGCAGTGTTCCTCTTTTCTTATGAGTCCGGTATTGTCGCGTGTCAGGTGTTTCTTTGTTGTGGGATGTGACTGTGAGGGGTGGTCTAGACCCTTTATATGCCTTCCTTTGATGTGTTATTTTCATAGTTCCTTGATAATGTGAGTAGTCACGAAAGCGCTTGGAATTTTACTACTCTTTCATATTTTTTTTTTTTTTTTTTTTTTGCATATTTTAAAATCACCTGTTTTTGCATATTTTAAAATCACCTGTTTTTGCATATATATATATATATATATATATATATATATATATATATATATATATTTATTATCACACTGGCCGATTCCCACCAAGGCAGGATGGCCCGAAAAAGAAAAACTTTCACCATCATTCACTCCATCACTGTCTTGCCAGAAGGGTGCTTTACACTACAGTTTTTAAACTGCAACATTAACATCCCTCCGAATAGGTAAAATTTGCTATTTTGGCTTAAATAGCAACGCTCCTCTTGCCGAATAAGACAAGCGAAAATTGGTGCATGCAGTAATTTCGCAAACATCATTCTGAGCCTAACGAAAAAAAAATATTTCATTGTGTTTGTTTATTGTTAAATTATTGTTAACCTATCTAAAATATATTTAGTTCGATTAGGCTAAATTAAATTGCGCTTGTTATAATAAGGTTAGGTAAGTTTTCTAAGGTTATTTTGGTACAAAATTATTAATTTTTACATTAACATAAATGAAAACAAATATATCTTTGAACGTACAAGGGAAATTTTTTAGAAAGGACTTAATTTAAAATGAGTCTTTCTAATTGACCAGTTTTACCCAATCGGCACTACAAGGCACTTTGCCTCATGTTCCGAGGGTTTCCGACTCTACCGGGTCGAAATTTATAGCATTGTGGCAGTCTCTGTGTTTATCTAACACATGCAGCAGCTAGGAGGATTGGTAAAGCATACCGTGAATGTAGAACCCCAGACCTGCTCAGAACATTCCAAGCTGCGCTAACAAATGCAAGAAATAGAAAGGAAGAACTTAGGCAACAGGAATGGGAACAGTTTGTTAGTGGGTTAAATAGGTCCACCCCTTTAAGTTTGGCTTGGAAAGGTATAAATAAAATAATCAGGAAAAAGACTGGCAATGTTGCTCATCCCTTTCCTCTTGAAAAAGCAAATGACCTCATAAATGACTGGTCCAAAACATCCAGGCATGAAAACCTTCCATCTCATATTAGAAAAAATTTAGAGAGTACTTCTGAAGAAATGTTGAAAGTGATTAATTTTATGAGCCAAAATGTTGATGAGAGTGATTGCCTCTTTACCGAGTATGAATTAGATAATGCATTAATTAAATGTCGATCAACTGCTCCTGGAGAGGATGGTATAACCTATGATATTCTCAGAACTCTTAAGGCACGTGCCTAATAACCCTTTGTTGGCACTGTATAATCTCAGTTACATTGAGGGCGTTCTTCCTACTTCCTGGACCAATAGTCTCATTGTGCCTATCCCTAAGCCCCAACAGCCTGATACATTTAGGCCGATCTCCTTAACTAGTTGTCTTTGTAAAACTTTTGAAAGAATGATGCTTAACAGACTGTACTACAGAATCAGACACCAACTTTCCCCCTACCTCTATGGGTTCATGAAAGGTAAAAGTGTGCAGAACTGTATTTCCACCTTTCTCACTGCACACACCTCTACTAGTTTTACCACTTTTCTTGATCTAAAATCTGCATTTGATATTGCGAACAGAACCGTTATACTACATGAACTAGCCAAAATAAATATTGGTGGTTACTTACTCTGCTGGATAATAGGATACCTGTCAAATAGAGTATCCTCTGTCCTTTACCAAGACTTTAGAAGTGAGTCTAAAGAAATGTCTTTAGGTACACCGCAGGGAGGAGTTCTTAGTCCCATGCTAATTAATATTCTGATTAATGCTCTCCTAAATGCTCTACCTGCCTCACCTAAACATATAGCTATAAGCTATGCTGATGATATCATGATCCATACAACAGGGCATAAGAAGATGAGTACCATTCTTAATGAAGCTCAAGCAATTTGTAATCGACTAGGCCTCATAATATCTTCCTCTAAAACAAAGATATTAACAAGCAAACGACATCCCCCACCCATCTATTTGCAGGGTGAAATCATTAGCTACGTTAAAACTTACAGATATCTTGGTGTAGAAGTACCCTTTAACAAATCCACTATTATTTTTTTTATTATTAACACACTGGCCGATTCCCACCAAGGCAGGGTGGCCCGAAAAAGAAAAACTTTCACCATCATTCACTCCATCACTGTCTTGCCAGAAGTGTGCTTTACACTACAGTTTTTAAACTGCAACATTAACACCCCTCCTTCAGAGTGCAGGCACTGTACTTCCCATCTCCAGGACTCAAGTCCGGCCTGCCGGTTTCCCTGAATCCCTTCATTTTGCTCACACTCCAACAGCACGTCAATATTAAAAACCATTTGTCTCCATTCACTCCTATCAAACACGCTCACGCATGCCCGCTGGAAGCCCCTCGCACACAAAACCTCCTTTACTCCCTCCCTCCAACCTTTCCTAGGCCGACCCCTACCCCGCCTTCCTTCTGATTAATGTTCTATATACCACAACTAAAAAAGAAATGCAAAGCTAGGCTAAATGCTCTCAAAGCTGTTGCTGGCTACAACCCCAACTATCGTGCTAATGTGAGAATCGTGAGAATGATGTACATAGCCTATGTTAGGTCCTTAATTGATTATGCTGCTCCCATGTTGATATTAGCTAGAGAAAGTTCTCTCCGACCCTTGGAGTTAATGCAAAATGAAGCTCTCAGAATTATTCTTGGTTGTCCCAGATCTACAAAAGTTCTTAACATGAGGAAGGAGCTTGGTATTTCTAGTATCAGTGACAGGATTGTTGAGATTAACACTGTACTCGGTATTAGAATGTTGAGAAACGAACCAGACACTGTCACAATGAATCTTACCAAGTGTCTAGAGGTAAATACACACAGATCTAAATGGATTGTGAAAACGTGCAATTGCATTAAGTTTTATAACCTGCATGAACTGTATCACTGTAGGCATCAAGAGCATTTCACCCCTCCGTGGAAGATGTATTCATTTAATATCACATACCTACAAGTCCCTCCCAAGAAGCTCATTGCTAGTAATCCCTTCCTTAAATCACTTGTTAGAGCAACTGCTCAAGAAGAAATTTCTCACCTAGCTGGTAGTAATAAGTTATCACAAGTTATATACACTGATGGATCTAAACAGAGCTGCATCTGCTCTTGTTGCCACCTCCCTAATTAAGAACGATAGTAAATTTGTTGAGTTAGGCATAAGAATTAACAACTGGGCGTCTACACCGTAAACTGAATTGTTTGCAATCCTAATGGCGCTAAAGCTAACCTATGACACTGAGCTTGACTCTATCATCATTACTGATTCTATGTCATCATTGAAGGCTCTTGACTCATATAATGATTCCAACTACATGCTCATTGGAGAAGCCAGGTATAGATACTCAAAAATTAGGGACAAAGGAATTAATGTACAATTGCTATGGATCCTATCACACATTGGATTACTCCTTCATGATAAAGTTGATATGTTAGCCAAGAAAAGTATCCAGGAGGAGAATGTAGAATATAACTTTGACATCATTTAATATCATTAGGAATAATATTAGGAGAGAAGTAAATATTGAAAATGATTGTTATAGGAATGCAGTTAGAAGCCTGAGTAGATCTATAACCCACTATGATAACATGAACGTAGATAAGTGTGTTTATGGAGCAACTTGCAATGTGAACAGACTGACTGATGTAATGGCCAGGCTTAGGCTTGGTTACAAGTACTTCTGGCAGTTTGGGAGACACACAGATGATGATCAAACTAAATGTAAATTATGTGATCAGGCATATGGTCACTCTCTTGAACACTATGTGCTTAATTGTCCACTTATTGAGGAATACAGAGACAGACAGTATAATAACCTATGTGACATGTCAAGATATCTTTTTAATGAAAATAAGATACCAGATATACTAAGCAAATTTTCTAAATTTGCTTGTAACAGATAAGTGAACTATAGATATGTAGATATAAATCCATATGTATTCCTGTTAACCCTTTGGGGCCTTGTTCCTAGGCCTTTTGTGTATCCATATGCTCTCGCGCTACCGTCCACAGGATGGATATGGGGTGCACAATAAACTAGCCACTTTGGTGGCAAAATCTATCTAATCTGTATTTATTGATCTTCTCTGGGTCCCCCTACAACTGGCAGCTCCACTCCCTTCAGCTTCAGAGTATGGTAAGTAGGTGTCAGCCAACGCACAAGTGTTGTCCCATGCAATCTGTTTATTATCCTTCCAGGGTAACCTTAGCATCTGAGTTCCCGTTCTGCTGGGGAAAGGGCTGTGGCGATACTTCGCTTGATGATGTCATTGACCTCCTCTTGTCTGGCTTACTTCCCTTCTGACGTATGACAGACGAGACCATGTAGCCCAAACTGATCAGCTGATGCCCTGCCGAAAATGCACGTATGTTTGGTGAGTATGGGGGCGGCTAGGCGAAGAGCTGCACCAATCCGAATGGCCTGCGGGTCGAGTCGAGTGCCCAAGGAAGAATGAGATAAAGCTAAAAGGAAATCTGACTGCGGTGCCTTCGTCGCTAGGAAAAGAGCTTTGTCCTTTCCTGAGGCATTGTTGAGCATAGTTTGGGCTATTTTCTTCACGATCGTTTTGTCCCAGTGGGATAACTTCCAGTCTCCGTCAGACGCTTGTCTGCTTAAAGTCTGCAAGGCTGTCCCACTGCGCAGCTGCTTCGGTCAACTTTGGGTCTTAGCTCCTCCAGCACCTCTCAAACGTTCATGCTGGTAGTGGTAATAGTAATAATAGTAAGGGTAACTTTTAGTTATGTGATAACGGGGTTTATCGGTTTAAGTAAGACTTGCTAATATCTCAGAGTCGACGAAGCTTTAATAATGTTTGAAATGGACGTCAATGATGGCTCAAGGCATTCTCGTTTGTTAGTATTTGGTTCTTTAATCATTAGGCATGTGTCACTGACTCTCATCAGATGTTTGATGGAATTCCGTGCTGTTGTACACGTGGATCGTTTATGTTATCGCTTCTACATGCCGTGATGTGTTCGCTCAGACCACATCAGACCCCCGACGTATTCCTTGGCATATCCTCCACGAGAGATTCGGTAACTACATTGTTGACTGCTTCAAGGTTCTCCACTTTGCTTCTGATCAAGTCATTGATGAATGTAGTATTGTTTTCACCTGCATCTAGAATATATGACTGCCATTAAATCTGCCGTACAGTAACATTTCCATGTATGTATATTTGATACGGTATTGTGGTCCACCCATCTTTAGGTGTTCCCAAGGGAAAGAGGGACCTTGGATACCTCTTAAGTAGCTGACAGAATTTCTTTTCTTCCTCCAAAGTTTTCTTTCGTTTATAACGTGAGGAGTATCTCTTCCGATCGGCTTTAGATTTTCATCTCTGGTGTACTAGTAATTAGGAAAGCCTCATTTAACTACTGGCATATGAAAGTGCCCTCTGAATATTTTTTTTATATAGACCCTTCCTTCATTTTGCTTTCTTTGCGATAACTTGAAAAAGTGTCTTCCGATCGTTTTCAAAATCTTCAATACTGGTAGAAAAAGGTTGGTATTGTTATTGGAGTGTCTATAGGTGTCAAGTTACCAGTTTTGTATTGAAAATGGTACGACACTTTTTCCCAGGAAATATTTTGAGTATGCCTCAGTCGTTAATGATTGATACATCTAATATCTACAAAAAAGATAATCTATAATTTTAGGAAGGGCAGATGCCAATTTGAGAGTACACTAACGTGATCAATAAATTTGGAAGAGTTTTATTTTGTGGGATTACTGAAGAATTTTTATTTAGACAAAGTTGAGAGTTTTAGCGCTGGTATGTTTTGTTTATAGGACAGTTCATATTGCTAATTCAATTCAATTCAATTCTCTATAAGGATTACAATGCTGAGTTAACAGAAATTTGGTTATTGTGTGGTTTACATGTAGTAAAATTGTGATTACAGAGTGTACCACTAGAACGCTTAACATGGCTAGGCATTTCGGGCAGACTTAGTTTTATTCTTAATTGTAAAATATTACAAATTATGAGGTAAGTTGGTATTATACCTAAGTGACTAAATACTAGTTTGTGAGTTTAGCAATGTGAATGCTTTTGTTTTGGCACAGTACATAGTTTCAGTATTGGAGTATCACAGGATTCATTATTTTAAGATTGAGATTAATATTTCTGTTTATGGTCAAATGAGTGAGTGAGTGTAAGTGTGAACCACCAGGTGGTATTCGTGTAGTTAGTTGACGGGGTGTATCAGGGAGATAAGATGTTTTCTAATGGTAGTTTTGAAGGTGATGAATGTGTCTGCAGTTCTAGAGTTCTCAGGTAGGGTATTCCAGATTTTAGGGCCTTTGACATACATTGAATTTTTGTAAAGGTTTAGTCGGACACGGGGAATGTCGTAGAGATGTTTGTGTCTGGTGTTATGCCTGTGGGTTCTGTCACAACTATCAAGAAAGCGTTTTAGGTCAAGGTTGATATTAGAGTTTAAGGCCCTGTAGATGTAGATTGCACAGTAGTAAGTGTGGATGTACTGAACTGGGAGTAAGTTTAGGTCTATGAAGAGTGGGGGGGTGTGTTGCCAGGGATGGGATTTAGTGATTATTCTTACTGCAGCTTTTTGTTGGGTTATTATTGGCTTTAGGTGTGTTGCTGCAGTTGATCCCCAAGCACAAATAGCATAGGTGAGGTATGGATAAATAAGTGAGTGGTATAGTGTGAGAAGGGCATTTTGCGGCACGTAGTATCGTATCTTGGAGAGGATCCCAACCGTTTTGGATACTTTTTTGGTTATATGCTGGATATGGGTGCTGAAATTCAGGTTGTTGTCAAGGTATAAGCCTAGGAATTTGCCCCCCATTATTTCTGGTAATTAGAGTGTGTCAATCTTAATGTTAATTTGAGCATCTCCTGCTCTGCTACCAAACATAATATAGTAGGTTTTGTCAGTGTTAAGCGTAAGTTTATTGGCTGTCATCCAAGTCGATATTTTAATCAGCTCCTCATTCACAATGGTGTTGAGGGTGGCAAGATTAGGGTGAGAGATGACATAAGTCGTGTCATCAGCAAAGAGGTGTTGGGATACGTTTGGAAGGTCATTGATGTATATGAGGAAGAGCAGGGGACCAAGGACACTTCCCTGCGGAACTCCAGTATCAAGTGGCCGTGTTGCTGATGCTGTGTCTTTAATGGTGACGTACTGATACCTATTAGTAATGTAAGATTTGAAATAAGCAAGCGCATGGCCTCTTATACCGTAATGATCAAGTTTGTGGAGTAGGATGTCGTGGTCTACTGTGTCAAAAGCTTTTCTTAGGTCAATAAAAATTCCTAGTGGATAGTGGATGGGTTGCATAAATTCCCATTTCTCAAGGAGGTAGACAATAACAAGAGCAGACAGGAGGAAATAGGGATACTGGTAGCAGAGAATCCTTTTAATAAAACGTTTCGCTCAAAGCTGGCCTTTATAAAGTATAAAGAAATCATCAAATACACCGCCAAATACACCTTATGGAGCTCTTTTGCCTTATTCTTGAATACTTGATAAAGCTGAGCCTTGAGAGAAATGTTGCATTTAAAGGGTTCTCCGCTATCAGTGTCTTTATTTGCCAGTTTCCTAATTATATTAATCAAATTTTGATATTGATCTCCACACACAATACCCGGAGACTGCAGGGGAGGGGGGAGGAATAATTACGCAAGCCACTAAATTTTGGAGACATATGTAATTCATGTTGAAGCTAAAATCAGATCAGCTGAAGTAAATATTAATCTGAAAAATTGCTGTACTCGAAATCTACACCGAGTTACTGTGTCAGTAATTACCTTTAGCCGTCTAGGAGAATTTTATTATTTTTAATTTAAATCCTATAGTAATTAGTACTAATAGGTTACATTGAAAATATTCTTTGTTTACAGGGATGTGATCTTCCGTGTGTTGTATCAGTGAAACTAACACGTGTAAGTTTGATTAAGATCGGTCTATTAGTTTCTTTGATATAAACAGGAGACCTTCCTCCTTTGAGAGTCACTCTCAGAGACTGAACACTGATGTGTCAAAACTCTGCGGGACTTGTATTAAACATATGCACGTAAACGCATTCATATATGTATGTCGTGCCAAATAGGTAAAACTTGCGGTTTTGGCTTAAATAGCACCGCTCTTCTTGCCGAATAAGGTAGGGGAAAATTTGTGTATGTAGTCATTTCACAAAAATCATTCTGAACCTAACGAAAAAAAAATATGTTTCATTGTGTTTGTTTATTATTAAATTATTGTAAACTTATCAAGAATATATTTAGTTGGATTAGGCTAAATTAAATTGCGCTTGTTATAATAAGGTTAGGCAAGTTTTCTAAGGTTCTTTTGGTTCTTTTGACACAAACATTTAACTTTTAGAAATACATAAAAATATATATATCGGGAAAAGTTAACGACGATATTAGCTTTTCATATGCAAAAACGAATTAATTAACATATCAGTAAATAACGATTATATGAATATTTAGTAATATTAAACGAATGACAAAAAATAACCTTGAAAAATTTATAGGTATATTAAAAAGTAAAAAACCAGGCAAGCTATTATTGTGAGGAGAGAGTTTGTTGCAAAGTGTGAGGAGAGTTTGTTGCAGTGTGTGTGATTAGAGTTTGTTGCAAAGTGTGTGAGGAGAGAGAGAGTTTATTGCAGTGTGTGTGATTAGAGTTTATTGCAAAGTGTATGAGGAGAGAGAGAGTTTGTTGCAGTGTGTGTGATTAGAGTTTGTTGCAGAGTGTGTGAGGAGAGAGAGAGTTTATTGCAGTGTGTGTGATTAGAGTTTGTTGCAGAGTGTGTGAGGAGAGAGAGAGTTTGTTGCAGTGTGTGTGATTAGAGTTTGTTGCAGAATGTGTGAGGAGAGAGAGAGTTTGTTGCAGTGTGTGTGATTAGAGTTTGTTGCAAAGTGTGTGAGGAGAGAGAGAGTTTATTCCAGTGTGTGTGATTAGAGTTTGTTGCAGAGTGTATGTGATGAGTTGATGGGTGGTGAGGGTCGTCATGGTAACACACCTGGCCCACCACGACTCTGCACGGAGAATTAATTTTGGGAGGACTTTGCTCAACTAGAACGTATGTTGTTATGGGAAGTACAGCGCCTGCGCTTTGAAGGAGGGATGGACATATGTTGCAGTTTTGTTGACTGTAGTATCGGTATGTCTCTGGCAAGACAGTGATGGAGTGAGTGATGATGTAAATGTTTCTTCTTTTTGGGCCACCCTGCCTTGGTGGGAAACGGCCGATGAGTTTAATATATATATATATATATATATATATATATATATATATATATATATATATATATATATATATATATATATATATATATATATATATATATATATATATATATATATATATATATATATATATATATATATATACATATATATATGTATATATATATATATATATATATATATATATATTTATATATATATATATATATATATATATATATATATATATATATATATATACATATATATATATATATATATATATATATATATAAATTACTTGTTTTTGAGAAATACATATACATACAGATTTATATCGTAGCAACATTTATACAAGTTGGGCCTAAAATGTAACTATAAACCTTGTATTAGTGCTGGTCTCGCCTAGAATTGTTTAAAAAACATATAAAGTACATTTTTGTTGTTCATCAAACTCTGCGGAGACCTTGGGGGAATCAAGGATGCTACAGGTGTTTATCCTGTGGATCGCAGTACAGGGATGTTAAAAGGAAGGTGGCAACTCCTGGATGATTTCCACGAGCCCTGGACTCACTTGTGTTAAACATGTCACATCTTACCCACAGAGGCCCAAAGCAAAGTATACCTGGAGTTTTACCTGGAGAGAGTTTCGGGGGTCAACGCCCCCGCGGCCCGGTCTGTGACCAGGCCTCCTATAATGAGAAGTATGAGACTGAATCTATTATCCTTAGTGTAGGAAGATTAAAACACATTATATATGAAGTTCTGTTTACAGATAAAAAGACATTTAAACAATGATAATGAGTAGTGCACCCAGCGCATTATCTCATGTTCATACAAACATTGCAACAGAACAATAATGAAGGTGACAAAATATGCCTGCCCAAGGGTAGGTAGATCGGATGAGCTTATGATTTGGTTTCTCTTTTGTATGGCGAAGCTGCGTAACTGCTGAAGGGAAGACTCAGTCCACCCTGACTGATAACTTCACCACCTATGCTACCCAAATCACTGATGATTTCCCCACCAAAACCGCCTACGTTATCGATAAGGCCTCCGCCGTAGCCTCCAATGTTATTGATAAGGCCACCACCCACACCGAGACCTCCAATACCTGCACCTCCAACACCGATATCTCCAATGCCTCCAGCACCGAGACCTCCAGCACCGAGACCTCCAACACCGAGACCTCCAACACCGAGACCTCCAACACCGAGACCTCCAACACCGAGACCTCCAACACCGAGACCTCCAACACCGAGACCTCCAACACCGATATCTCCGATGCCTCCAACACCGAGACCTCCAACACCGATATCTCCGATGCCTCCAACACCGAGACCTCCAACTCCAAGACCCACGTCTCCTACACCAAGACCAACATCATCAATGATGCCAGCACCCACGCCAAGTTCGTCCTGAGCAACGGCAGATGCAAGAGCATCCTGGAGGTCAACATCACCGGGCAAGTTGGGAACCTTCTCGCCATCGTAGTTGATGAAATATACTTGAGGGTTCTTGAGTGGCGGTGCAGGGACCTCGATGATCTTCTGTCCCACTTGTTTGTTCTGCTTATTGAGGACGTACACAATATTCTCGTACCTGGGTGGGGGCACGATGATAGGTTCGGGTTTCTTGACAGGCTCAGGCGTACGGATGAAGAGGACATTGTGGAAAATCTTTGGTGTGGGAATTTTTGGTGGTGGACCAACTGTTTCGATCAATGGCGGAGCAGCGAAAACGTGGACGGTTCGGTAGATTTTCGGATACACACACGCACCGTCGATTCTCCACACCTTGCCACCAGAGCAAATTTTCTCGAGAGGTGGTACTGGAACACCGTACCCTTCAGCAGCAGTGCATGCAACTACCGTCAGTAGGGTGAACAGCACCTGCGGTACAATAACAAACGGGAATGATTAGAAGGGGTATATACAAATATTGTCGAATAACAACTTTACTGTTACAATGCTAACAAAAATTCATACAAATGGAATGCAGATAACTTTTTAATAGATGTATGTGTCTCTAGTGTTAAAATATTATATTAAATGAATCACAGGTGAATTCAGCAGGTACCCGTGAGGGACATGGGTACATGACATGCAGACATGAGACATGATTTAAGGTGCAGATGTGTTAGAAACGGCCATGCTTAAAACAATCCCGCTACTAGGATGAGAAGACAGGGGAGGCAGAAAATGAGACCTGGTGAAGCCTATCATTTGTGGGCATATAGCTGGTGCAAACTTTATTATGTGGCACCATTTCAGTTGTTTTTAAGTGACTCCCGTCATGCATTTGTAATTAATCAATGAACCGCTTGAATAACGCCCGCACTTCCCACACACTCCCACAACCAAGTACAAGGATACACAACTAATTGTCAAAGAATATAATCACGATGCAGGATCGTAGAATGATCACTCATCAGGGTATCAAACACTTTCAACCAAAACATCTGGTTTTACAACATAGCTGAGTCTCTTGTCATAAAGCTTCTAGATCAGTTTCCTACACAGTAACAAAATGGAGCAATGATGTAAGCCTATTGACGCATGATGAGCGGATTCTTCTCAAATCCAGACTTGCTCGATCATCATACATTTGCCTTCCGTTTGTATGGTACATTTTATCTTTAATACTGCCTAACTCTGCACTTCACTACACTCCCTATGAATATGCTCATTTAGATTTGTTTTGTTTGTGACTTGAAAAAGCCCACTGCATAAGCGAAGCGTCATTTTTTTAGGCCACTATATGTAGCTCATACTCCACTCTCCGCCTATATTTACTGTTATTTTAACCTCTGTGTGTTAGAAGTGATCAAGGTCCCAGGTCAGAAACGTTTTCTAATATATCCTAGTGTTTGCTCTAGTGCCTTTTTAAACCAATTTGTTGGTATCAATTACCAAGGTTTATACTGCACCACATGTGTGTGTTTCCACAAGTTAAGTGCTGCTAGTTAACCTGGTCCGTAGAATAAGACGTAAAGCTTGGTTAACTGTTCATTATTTCGCTTGACAATGCTGTCACCAGTACTCCACTTGACAATGCTGTCACCAATACTGCACATGACAATGCTGTCACCAGTACTGCACATGACAATGCTGTCACCAGTACTGCACATGACAATGCTGTCACCAGTACTGTACATGACAATGCTGTCACCAGTACTGCACATGACAATGCTGTCACCAGTACTGCACATGACAATGCTGTCACCAGTACTGCACATGACAATGCTGTCACCAGTACTGCACATGACAATGCTGTCACCAGTACTGCACATGACAATGCTGTCACCAGTACTGCACATGACAATGCTGTCACCAGTACTGCACATGACAATGCTGTCACCAGTACTGCACATGACAATGCTGTCACCAGTACTGCACATGACAATGCTGTCACCAGTACTGCACATGACAGTGCTGTCACCAGTACTATACATGACAGTGCTGTCACCAGTACTGTAAATGATAATGTCACCAGTACTGTACATGACAATATCGTCATCAGTACTGCACATGATAATGGTTATAATTATGAACATAATTTTTAAAGTGGTGGACCAGTAAGCCAGTGGAAGGCCTCGACCAGATGACCAAAAGCTCCAACTGTGTGCCATCATATGACTAAGACCCGCGTCAGGAAACCCTTTGTCCTGTTTCCTGACGATCCTTACCTACCTTATCCTGCACACGACAATGCCATGCCACCAGTACTGCACATGATAAGGTTGTCGTCTAGCCTTACATTCTGGCGACATCAGGTGCATGTTTAGCCTCGGTGTATTTTCTAGTTATTTCCAGGGAAAGCCAAGCCTAGTTGCCTTAAGCAACTAGGCTTTTTCTGTTTTGAAACACCAACACATTCAATAAAAAATAATTAAAACAGCAAAACATTATGATATAGTGATGAATATCGCAGTTAGTTTCATAAAATCACCTAATGAACAAGAAGAAAAATCAAATTTAGTAAATATAATGTTTGTCAGGAAACAGGATAAATGTTTCTTGTTGAGAGTCTCAGATATATGACCCATAGATGGAGCTTTTGGTACCCGACCGAAGCCTTCTGCTGGCTTACCAGTCCACCCCTTTAAAAAATTATGGTTATGATTATAACCAATTTAATGCAGGTTAGATAAAATTCCTAGTGTTTTTATGCTATTATTACTAATTTCAAGCTATGTTCTTACGTTATGTAAATATTTTGTATTATCATAGGTAATAAATACCTCGTTTGAATAGAGATTTACATTAAATTAAAAGCGAATCAATTCTATATGACTTGATTTAAAACATCGTCCTATGAGAGCGGCGCCGGAGAGTACATCAGTGTCTTAGATATGTGGTTCAGGGAGTCGAGTCTTGTCTGATCGTTACTCCGCGTAGAGCATTTTTTTTTTAGGGGGGGGGGGCATTTTTTCTTTAAGTTTTAATTAGCAACTGATTTAATTGATGATGCCCGCCATGGTGAGTGGGGCAAGAAGTCGACAGGTGAGTATAAACACAGCAGTCGACATGTGAGTACAAACATACAAGTCGGCGAGTACAAATACAGCCAAGAACTCACTTGTCGAGAAGAAGGATTTTTGCACGATTAAAATTTTGGTGGAAATTATGCTACTTGTCATACCAGGTTAGGCAAGCTTAGAGCATATTCACTCACATTTCCCTATAATGACCGGACAATAACTGAATTAAATATAAAAATGGACGGGTGGACATCTGAATGAACAGTTTAACAGCCACGGTGATGTGTTAGACAGATTACTTACACAGCAAACCTTTAAATGCTAGACGAAGTTCCTGAAGAGTGAACTTCATCGCGTCTCTGATTCTTTATCGAGTCTCAGACTTTAATAAAATTTCTCAGTCTTTATCAAGTTTCTCAGACTTATGCAAACTGTTAATTTAAAATTATGTCTTTGTACCCGTGTATACTAATGGTTACAACGTGCGGCATGTTTGTAATGTTTGTTTATTGTGGTTGGCGTTGCGTTCAGTCGCGACTCTTAATTGTTCCTATGTCAAAAATACGTGACTGCAGCAGAACTCCAGATATATAACGAAATAAGTTAAAATTAAAAATGTTAACGAAGGAATATTCCTAATGGTTATAATCATAACCATGATTTTTAACTAAGTGGAGCGGTAAGCTAGTGGAAGTCCTCGGTCTGATGACCAAAAGTCCCAGCTGTGTTGCCACCATGTGACTGAGACCCGCGTCAGGAAACACTTGTCCTGTTTCCTGACAAACATTATACCAACATTAAAAACATTGTTGATTCGCGTTTTCTCTCAGGAGTTTGATAGAGGAAATTATTATTATTATTATTATTATTATTATTATTATTATTATTATTATTATTATTATTATTATTATTATTATTATTATTACTAGTAGTAGTAGTAGTAGTAGTAGTAGTAGTAGTAGTAGTAGTAGTAGTAGTAGTAGTAGTAGTAGTAGTAGTAGTAGTAGTAGTAGTAGTAGTAGTAGTAGTAATAGTATATTCGTGTTAAGCAGTGTTTGGGGAACAGAAAAGATTGGGGTAATCACGTTTGATGCGAGAAAAGCAAGGATAGCTTCAGTTTCTTAAATCCAGAAGCCTTCACCAGCAAGAGGACAGGATGAAAGATCGTCACGTCTGGTATACATATCTTCAGATATGACATCTGGGCAAGCAAGAGAACTTTGTTAATCAAGTAATGATAACTTTTCTCTATGGATATAATTTTGTGTTCCTCCATTACATGGCTAGATTTTTGGTCGCATTATACCTTCGGTGAAGTTTTCTTAAATCTTTGTGAGTCTTCCAGCACAAGGCATGGTGGAGCCTCGATCCTCCGTTCAGTAATCGTGAAAACTTTTCCTAACTGCACTTACAGTAAAGGTTAATGTATGATTAACACTGTCAAGTCCTACTGCTGCGTAATGTAGCTACTGCTCCTTATATTAAAAGGTAAGAAAGGTGCCTCATGATCTGCAACTGTTTCTGCAGCCGTGGTTTTAAGGTTATTAAGGCGTCCTGTTAGTGGGGCTCTACGATACATCGTCTTCTCACATCTCCTCGAATCCTATAACAAATTTTAAAACTCATTCCTAATTAAATTGGATTTATGACACTTATGTGACATTTTAGAGATACATTCTGTATTTATGTCAGACTTGAAATGGGTAAGTGAGCTTTTATGTCTTGCAACGATACAACAGATTTTACCGTGTTACAGAAGGCAGAGAAATAACGGAGGTGAGGTAGTTGTCACGTTCGAAAGTATTCCTGGCCACGCATGTCTGTGAATTGATACTTCACATGAATGCGTTAAACCTTGAGAGTACCAGCTAAGCATACTAGAAATACGGTCCTGTTCTAACGTTAATTGAATTGGAATCAGACAACTCCTTGGTATCTTAATTTGAAGACGTTTCGCCAGTGTTTGTATCAATTTTACTCTGAATACAGTAAAGATATCCATGTGTTGCATATGTGTCTATATTCATCAACTGTTGTTTTCTTTTCTCCCCTGCCTGAGGCGCATGCGGAGTCGTGATGATTACTGGTGTGGGGGTGAAAAGAACACCGTGCGAAACAAGCTTTCACTGGGACAACGTTTCGTTGCTAAAGCTCTATTTTGAGAAAAACGTTGTCCCAGTAAAAGCTTCCAGTGCATTTTGTGTTTCCACACCTCGACAAGAGGTAGGAAAAAAGTCGATCGCTCAAGTTGATCGTGAAAAAAATACACTGTGCTGTGGAGTTGATACATCGTAGCTGGAGCAACTGACAACAATTTCGTATCAATCGTTTGTGGCTGTTGTAAAGAGAGCAACTGGCTGTTGAAGCAACAACAACTGGCTTTTGTAGGAGCGGGGATAAGGGAGTCGTAACAACCATATCTGGCTACTTGACGCTAAATATGGCTGTCGGTTTGCCACCAACTGTTTACTACGTTATCAAAAAGTCCTGTGGGTTGTCCACTGGTACTGTTGGGTGACCAGTCCTGTTACTGTCACCAACCAGTCAATACTAGCTGTCACCAAGCAGTACTGGCTGTGTATCCAATAGGCAGTAACTGTGTCACCAGCTAGTAATAGCCATGTACGGTCCCCCGTGGCCTGGTGGCAAAAGCTCTCGCTTCACGCGGTGAGGGTCCGGGTTCGATTCCCGGCGAAGGGGTGGAAACATTGCACGTGTTTCCTTACGCCGGTTGTCTATGTTCACTCATCAGTAAAATGGATACCAGGGTGTTAGTGGACTGGTGTGGGTCGCATCCTGGGACCAAACTGACCTAATTTGCCCGAAATGCTCAGCATAACAAGAGGCTTTCTCTGTAGTAGTATGTCATTGATGTCAACTAGGACTGTATACCTTGTACATGTTAATAAAGACATTATTATTATGTGTCGGAAATTAATACTAGCTGTGTCACTAACCAGTACTGACTGTGCCACTAACCAGTGCTGACTGTGTCACTAACCAGTACTGACTGTGTCACTAACCAGTACTGCCTGTGTCACTAACCAGTACTGACTGTGTCACTAACCAGTACTGGCTGTGTTACTAACCAGTACTGGCTATGTCACTAACCAGTACTGACTGTGTCACTAACCAGTACTGACTGTGTCACTAAACATTACTGGCTGTGTCACTAACCAGTACTGGCTATGTCACTAACCAGTACTGTGTTACTAACCAGTACTGACTGTGTCACTAACCAGTACTGGCTATGTCACTAACCAGTACTGACTGTGTCACTAACCAGTACTGACTGTGTCACTAACCAGTACTGGCTGTGTCACTAACCAGTACTGGCTATGTCACTAACCAGTACTGACTGTGTCACTAACCAGTACTGAGTGTGTCACTAACCAGTACTGGCTATGTCACTAACCAGTACTGACTGTGTCACTAACCAGTACTGACTGTGTCACTAACCAGTACTGGCTGTGTCACTAACCAGTACTGACTGTGTCACTAACCAGTACTGACTGTGTCACTAACCAGTACTGTGTCACTAAGCAGTACTGGCTGTGTCACTAACCGGTACTGGCTGTGTAATCAACCAGTACTGGCTGTGTCATCAACCAGTACTGGCTGTGTCACTAACCGGTCTGGTTGTGTAATCAACCAGTACTGGCGATGTCATCAACCAGTACTGGCTTTGTCATCAACCAGTACTGGCTGTGTCACTAACTAATACTGGCTGTGTCACTAACCAGTACTGGCTGTGTCACTAACCAGTATTGGTTGTGTCACTAACCAGTACTGGCTGTGTCACTAACCTGCACTGGCTGTGTTACCAACCAGTACTAGCTGTGTCACTAACCAGTACTGGCTGTGTCAATAACTAGTACCGGTTGTGTCGCTAACCAGTACTGGCTGTGTCATTAACCGGTACTTGCTGTGTCAGTAACCAGTACTGGCTTTGTCACCAACTAGTATTGGCTGTGTCATTAACCAGTACTGGCTGTGTCATCAACCAGTACTGACTGTGTCACTAACCAGCACTGGTTGTGTCATTAACCAGTACTGACTGTGTCATCAACCAGTACTGACTGTGTCACTAACCAGTACTGGCTGTGTCATTAACCAGTACTGGCTGTGTCACAACCAGTACCGGTTGATGACACAGTACTGGTTAGTGACACAGTCAGTACTGGGTCACTAACCAGTACTGACTGTGTCACTAACCAGTACTGGCTGTGTTACTAACCAATACTGGCTATGTCACTAACCAGTACTGACTGTGTCACTAACCAGTACTGACTGTGTCACTAACGAGTACTGGCTGTGTCACTAACCAGTACTGGCTATGTCACTAACCAGTACTGTGTCACTAACCAGTACTGACTGTGTCACTAACCAGTACTGGCTATGTCACTAACCAGTACTGACTGTGTCACTAACCAGTACTGACTGTGTCACTAACCAGTACTGGCTGTGTCACTAACCAGTACTGGCTATGTCACTAACCAGTACTGACTGTGTCACTAACCAGTACTGAGTGTGTCACTAACCAGTACTGGCTATGTCACTAACCAGTACTGGCTGTGTCACTAAACAGTACTGGCTGTGTCACTAACCAATACTAGCTGTGTCACTAACCAGTACTGACTGTGTCACTAACCAGTAATGACTGTGTCACTAACCAGTACTGTGTCACTAAGCAGTACTGGCTGTGTCACTAACCGGTACTGGCTGTGTAATCAACCAGTACTGGCTGTGTCATCAACCAG